>NW_021163274.1:175000-189614 GCF_004324835.1 Dendronephthya gigantea | reverse complement strand
AGTTTTTCAAACTTTAAGAATTTCTCACTTTAGGTTGACATAAGAGGACTTAAAATATGGTGTATATAAGCATGCTTTCAATCCATCAAAAAGACTTTATGAAATTGTACAACCACAATGCGTCATGTTTTTACATAGTAGTGAAACATTAACTTTACATTTTATATCAATAATTATTCATAGATCCAAAATCAATTAAGTCATCTAGCCTCATTTACCTCATCCAATAATAATTGTTTACTATTATGCAGAATGAAAATGATGAAGACCCTGAGACAGATGAAGACTTTCCAGTTTTTGGTAATGAAGAAGAATTGCAATTAAAGTCAGAACCTCTACCTACATCCAGGACGACACAGTCTAATGTTGTGCAACACCGGCAACAGATGTCAAACAGACCTTCGACTTCAACCTCAACATCTTCTGTAGAACAACTTACATCCAGCTATGGGTATGTGCAGTATCTTTCATCCATCCATACAGTATGTCTGACATGTATCACATGAAGCTGGCTCATTTAACCCAACCAGTGTACGTGACATGCCAATTGCCATGGGGTGGAGAGGACAAGCCATCACAATTATGCATTGTTGGGGTGTCATTGATGTGGTCGAGAAATGACTGAATATTCAATTAATTAGATTGATTAGATTGATTAGATACATATGTTTTCTTCTAGCGGACTATCACAACTTTAACTAAACTTTTTGCAGGATGTAAAGCACTTAAGATCTAAAATCGTGGAGCAGGGGGGTGTTTAGCATCACTTGGAGTGCAAAAATAAATACTTGATGTATGATGTACCAATACCAATGTAGTGAAGTAGACTGTATTTTGGGTGTGTTTACTGACCTATGATATTTATCTTATCATATAATGTCATATTTTATATGTTTATGATTGTGCAGGTCCTACCTTGGTTTGCTAGCAGTTGACCCTATTAAGATCAGTGATGATGAGGCAGATGAAGATCTACAAACTGCTATACAGAATAATTTGGATTCACAAGATATGTATGTAGGCAAACTAATAACCTGCATGGTAGCCTAGCTAGCTAATTAGTGAGTGCATGCTTTTTTGTGTGTGACCTGAAACTACTGTTTATAGTTATTTTTATACATGTTACAATACTCATTTAGTGACATCTCTACTGATGAAACATTGACAAGCATTCTTGGTCAACATGTCACCATGGTAATGGCTGGACAACCTGCTGATGTTGATGTCCCAAAAAACCTAATCAATGTGAGGCGAAAATGTGTATTTGAGGATGGACTGAGGAAAATAAGCCGACCCAAGTTCCAAAACACCCACCCAATTTCTGTGAAGTTTGCCGATGAGGCAGGTTCAAGTGAAGGGGCTGTTGATCTTGGTGGTCCTACAAGGGAGTTTCTTCGTCTTGCTCTACATGGTGCATTTAACTCAAATGCATTTTGTGGTCAAGATCATAGAAAGGTTGTGGTGTTAAATCAAGAAGGTATTCAAAAAGAGAAATAATTTGGGTTAATGCACAACGTATTGTTAGGGTGGTACATATACCAACAACCAAGAAATCAAGCAATGTTCCCTTTCTGTTAGTTCGGTTAACATTGTGTGATATAGCTTAGCATTAATGGACATTGTCATAGCCGTTGCCATTAGATGGCTCATGGCCCCCTAAATCTCTAATTGGTGGGATTCAATTATATGTATTATTGTAGAGTTGACCTTTTTGTTTTTCTATAGCTAAACAAAACAACCTGTACTACCTTTCTGGGAAGCTAATTGCAATTTCTTTGTGTAATGGTGGAGGAGCTGGGAACTGTCTCACAAAATGTATGTATGACTTCATCGCCTATGGTGAAACTAAGTGCATACCTGAAATACAGGATGTTCAAGATCCCGATGTTAAACAGATATTACAAGGGGTATGCATATTACTGGTCAATTAGTGTAAGTCATATTTCAGCAACACAAATTGTTTGCCTTATGTAGATAATAGCTTCCTTACAGGTATGTGTTACATTTTAGATATGTGATTCAAAGAACAAGTCTGAGTTTTCCACCTTAGTTTCCTCTGATAAAGCCATGGAATGTTTTTGGCAAGCGGGCTACACAGGTGTACCCAAGTTTGAAGAAAAGGATAAACTTTTAAAGGAAGTGTGTTATTTTTTTGTAATTGACAAATCCCGTTCTGCCATTGAGCAATTCAAAGATGGTCTTGCAACATTGGAGATACTGCGTTTGATCAAAGAACATCCACAGGCAATGCAACAATGCTTCTGCTATGATGGAAAACCGCTCACGGCATCAATTCTTGATGGTATTTTTGTACCATGCTTTTCCGAAGATGGTACCAGACAAAGGTCACGAGAGGAATTGGTTGTCATGCACTGGCGCGATTATTTACAAGAATGTGAAGGTACAGTATGAGGATCACCCATGGTTTTCAAGCAACATTAAGCATCAATTAATCTGTCTCGTCCCGGTTGCTTGTGCTCATTAGCAGATGCTCGTCTTGCACACAGCCGATAACGCATGCAAGTGCCTGGGGACAAAGCAAATTATTTTAACTTGTTGCCATTGGAAGCCTCCCTCCATCACATTGACACACATTGACAAGTAAAAAAAGCATCTGGTGTTAAACAGAGTAAAAAACATTTTAATCCGTTGTGCTTATCCTTAATAGATGATAGTGCTACTCTGGTTACACTTGAAGGAATTTTGGTGTTTGCAACAGGTGCTGATAGTGTCCCCCCTATGGGATTTTTTCCAAAGCCAAGGTTAGAGTTTTGGAAAGATGTTCGGCCACGGAGCAACACCTGTGCGAATGTTCTGTATTTGCCTCTGCATCCTGAGTGCAATAGTGATGTTGAGTTTGACGCCTTCAAATCATATATGGATGATGCTATTCTGAACTCTCCATCATTTGGCGTTGCATAGATACTGAGTGCACTACAGCCATCCTTAGATAATACCATAACAATGTTTGTTATTTACTAGTATTTTTATATTTATGTTTGCATATACTGTAGTTACAATAATTATTGCTATTGTATATGCCTAACGTTTGTTTCTTGGGTTCTGTTAATGTTAAACCTCATATAATATACAGTATTATATAATTTTATACTGTGTAATGTACAGTAGAAATCAGTTTTTGTTCAAATCAGTAATCACTGTGCATCGCTTAACATAAGTTGGCCAACAAATCTAACAACTTCCCTATATACAAACATATTTTCTGAGTCTGGTAAGTTTCTGACATGGTTGTTGAGCCTTTGCATGTGGTCCTCACTCAGAGGGGTAGGTATATCTGGAATCATCACATGTGGTAAATCAGAAGCTATCAACTGGTTGAGATCTGGTTGGTTAGCATCACGAGGTAGAACAGTGTGGTGATAATCAGCCAAGCGGACATTACACCAAAACATCTGTGCAGGTGATTGGTTTCTTTCTGTTGAAACTCTATAGCTGTTGTGAGCAGCAACAAACTCATCGAGGACATGGTTCAATCGTGGTAGGTACACATAGTGGAGACAAAACATATCAGTATTGTTATCCACATCCAGAATTCCTTCGCCTTCTAACTGCTACTACACATTTTGGAATAATAACATTATAAAAAATTAAAATAACGTTAGATTTGATCAAAATCTAAGTTACTGTATATACTTCTCACATTACCTAGTGGTACTTTCATCTATAGACCTGATGTCTGTTGGATCTACCTATTTTTAAAGAAATGTACAATATGGAGATCAGGAACATTGCATATTCATAAAATAGGACCTAGTTGACCTTTTGACATTAAGTACACACAACCCAAGGTGCACTTTCAGTGCCATCATCATTATTATGCTAGACAATCGGATTGTATGGCACATGTCATGTTTTGATTGTTTTCCTCACATTCATGTCAACAGTTTTAAAAGGTTTACGTAATGGCAGATTGCATTATTAACCATACATGGGGGGTTGAGGTCAAACCATATATTAGACCCCTCCACCTGGAAAATTCCCACATTTTAACACCCTCCCTCTGGAAAATCATTGAATATCAGACCCCCCCTGGAAAATCTCCACTTTTTAGGGCCCTCCCTCTGGGAAATCCTTGCATTTTAGACCCCCCCTGGAAAATACCTACTTTTTTCACCATCTCCCTGGAAAATGTATCCATTTTACCACCCTTTCCCTGGGATTTTCTTCCCCACCCCCTACTGGGAATTCCGATGTCCTCAACCCCCATGTACGGATAAAAAAATGTGATCTGCCAATGTAAAATATAAATTGGCATCAGCCAACGACTGCAATACAAACAAGAGATGACAGAAGTGTTTCAAGTGTCAATTTTGAATTTTGCATTTGAAATTTGAATAATTATAATTATATTGCATTTGCAATGCATATTGTATTATTCATGTGATTATTAATGTTATTCTTCTATAATCTACTGTATTTTGCATTATTGAGAGCACTTGGAAAGAGCTATAATGAACCAGGAACTATGAATTATCAACACTCACCCGGGAAGTATTTCCCAGCGTCTCACTTATCGCTCTTCCAACCGCATCAGCCAGTGTTCTTGCCAACGTTGGACAGGTTGGATTGTTGCTCTCCGCCATATTGCAAAGAAAATTTGCAAAGACTGAATTAAAAGCGCGGGTAATTACGGCGAGCAGTCCTCATTAATTCACATCGCCCAGACGGCGAAATGATGTACTTTAGACCTTCAGCGTGCCAAGTGTAAAGAAAAGAATGGTTATTTACCATTTTACAAAATTGGTTATTTAGTAAATAACCAGTCGATACATTGATTGTTATTACCATTTTACAAAATTGGTTATTTAGTAAATAACCAAAATGCAAAATTGGTTATTTAGTAAATAACAAAAATGCGAAATTGGTTATTTGCTAAATAACCAAAATGCAAAATTGGTTATTTACTAAATAACCAAAATGCGAAATTGGTTATTTAGTAAATAACCAAAATGCGAAATTGGTTATTTACTAAGTAACCAAAATGCGACATTGGTTATTTCATATAACCATCTTAAATAATGAAAAATATTACGTTATTAGACTGAAATAATATTTTTTCGTTCGGCGCTCCATAAAAGTATGTGAATATTTGGTAATATTTATATAGTCCTATATCATTCAGATTTCAAGTATGGAAAAGCCAAATATTCACTGTATAGCCATGAAATGCCTATCAAAAGCTTCCTCTTGATACAAGAAATCTAATGGTAGGCATTACATCCTTTTAGCTTGAACAGAACTAAAAATATAACAAAAAGTTTGTGAATTTTGGGTAATATTTATATAGTCCTATATCATTCAGATTTCAAGTATGGAAAAGCCAAATATTAACTTTATAGCTATGAAATGCCTATCAAAAACTTCCTCTTGATACAAGGAATCAAATGGTAGGCATTACATGCCTGTAGCTTGAACAGAACTAAAAATATAACAGAAAGTATGTGAATTTTGGGTAATATTTATATAGTTTTATATCATTCAGATTTCAAGTATGAAAAAGCCAAATATTAACTGTATAGCCATGAAATGCCTATCAGAAGCTTCCTCTTGATACAAGGAATCTAATGGTAGGCATTACATCCCTGTAGCTTGAATAGAACTAAAAACATAACAGAAAGTATGTGAATTTTGGGTAATATTTATATAGTCCTATATCATTCAGATTTCAAGTATGGAAAAGCCAAATATTAACTGTATAGCCATGAAATGCCTATCAAAAGCTTTCTCTATATACAAGGAATCTAATGGTAGGCATTACATGCCTGTAGTTTGAACAGAAATAAAAATATAACAGAAAGTATGTGAATTTTGGGTAATATTTATATAGTCCTATATCATTCAGATTTCAAGTATGGAAAAGCCAAATATTCACTGTATAGCCATGAAATGCCTATCAAAAGCTTCCTCTTGATACAAGGAATCTAATGGTAGGCATTACATCCCTGTAGCTTGAATAGAACTAAAAATATAACAGGAAATATGTGTGGACATTGTGTAATATTTTGATATAGTCCAATAAGTGTCAGATTTCAAGTATGGAAAAGCCAAATATTACCTGTATAGCTATGAAATGCACATCAAAAGCTTTCTCTTGATACAAGGAAGCTAATGACGCGCATTAAATTCACTTACACACGACCAAACTAGAATTTAAAATGAAAATATGTGAATTTTGGTTCATTCTTAGATAATGCAATATACATTTGTTTTGATGTGTTAAAAAGCGAAATAGGCATTATAATGGAATGATATTCACATCAAAAGCTTTGTCTCAGCGCAAGGAATCTAATGATATATATTTTGGTGCACATTATGTCCGTTTTCATGTATTTTGCTTAATATCTTTAAGTTTTAATGAAGAAATTTTGAAATTTTTGAATTTCCGCCATCTTGAATTTTTTAAACCAATGAAATTTCTTGTTTTCGTAAAAGCTGTATTTTCATTGGTTGGTCATTCAGGACTTTAGTGGCGTCCATTTTGTTGCACAGAATTTGCGTCCGAAATTGTCTTCACAATCCATCAAAATTATACAAGTTTTCTGCTACATCCTCTTGCTATTTTGCATTAAAAAGATTTATAAGGTACTAATCTTCATTTATATCACTTTAGTTTTAAACAAAACGCGTTATTATACGGGTTTTTTACATGTTTTTAATCAATCCGTAATATTGTCTTTATTTATTTTAAAGGGCTCACAGTTCTGTTGCATGGGTGTCTAAATAAAGACTAAAATACTCCGAAAAGTGAGTAAATTGTCACCTTAAAACATCTTTGTCATTATATTGCCGAAGTTCGTGGCAAATTGTGCAAATTTTAAAAGTATAATCAACGATATAGTGATCCCACCATATATTTGCAATACAGTGTAGTTTCTACTATGAGTTTTTATTCTGTATTTTCTCTTGCAAACTACTTGCTAGTTCACCTTATCATTCACACTTGCTAACGCAGTTTTCATGGTTCAGTGGAGTGAGGAATTGTCTCATACCACTTTAGTTTTAAAGAAAACGAGTTATTATACGGGTTTTTTACATATTTTTAATCAATCCGTAATCACTTGGTTTTCCTGTCAACAAAACTTTAAAAAACACAATTATTTTATGTTATTGCAATGGGTAAATGGGATTTAACACAGTCTACAACATTTTGGACTAAACGATCCTTCAAGTCAGGAGGTAGAGATGACAGGCTTTTACAAAAGGTTCAGGGACAAAAAGAGAAACAAATGTCACGCACAAATACACAGATTGCACTCAAGCGCGAGTTTGGGAGTAAATTCCATGAACATCTATCATCTGCACAACCACATAGTTTGCCTGGGCCGGTTATTAGTGATAATCTGAGATTCTGGATAGAGCATCTTTCCTGGACATTCTGCACTAATTGTAAAACATTGAAAATGCAACGTTTGCTACCAAATTATGTTAAGCGTCCACTGTTGACATTCTCGAAAGATTGTACTTGTGTCAAGCGTATATATATTAGACCATCACTTGTCAGCATACCTGATGTTTTGAGGGATTTGTCGCAAGTAGAGTTAGTAGCTTTGCGGCCATTCACAATTCACCTTGGGGAATATTTAAGAAAACAAAATGGTTATAGGCAAAAAACAAACCTGTACCGTCTGTCTTGGTGTGCAAAAAGTGTATTGGAAAAAATACAGGATTTAGAATCGCCTCAGTCTCAAGAGAGATGCATGAATGCATATGAGTTTTTAATGGAAAACAGTAGTTCTGCTTGTAAGAAGTTTGTCGATCTTAGAGAAACAAGTTATAACTCATCTGAGAGATTTAATGTCTATGACTTTAAAAGCAACACAGGGGTTGAATGTGCTCTCTGGCCAAATTTATATCCAACATTGGAATTCTGTGAGACAATACTTATTGGAAAAGACAATCGTGCAAGTACAAAAGTAGCATTCATGCAAAAAGTCCTGAGTGAGATTAGTGATTATGGGATAAGCTTTGAATTACTTCAGTTTCATTACGATTTATGGCTATTTAAGACAGTGTCCGGGGCAATCACAACTGCCAGAAAAAGCCATTGTTCCCCTGCTAGGTCGCTCGAGGCGAAAACCTTCAGTTCAGACTTTTGGAAGTGGCAACATTATTGTATAATAGATTCTGTAAGGCAGTTTGGTTTTCCCACCCTATTTATTACCATTTCCCCATCGGAATGGTCTTTTCCTGTACCTCCATGGCTTAAACAATTGCGAGAAATGAATGGTCTTGGTCCAACCGATCTTCTCGCTTATGAAACACTCCACATTGTAAACACTCTGGAGCAAATTGTCAGGGGTTATATGTGCGGCTCAAATAATGCTAGTTGGAAAAGTCACCTTTTTTCTAATTGGCGTAAAACTTCTGAAAATAATGTGATCAACTACTTCTATCGATTTGAGTTTCAAAAGAGGGGGACAGTACATTTTCATATCTTGGTTTGGCTTAAGAGTGTTCCTGCAACAAAGCTTGAACATATTCGTGGAGACATTCCATTGGCAGATGTTGATTCTGCCTATCTTGTATATAACCTTCAAAAATCAGATAAAGGATCACTGCCGATTTTTGAGGGTGAAACAAGGTGTGAAGTTAATAATGCAGAAACTACCATAAATATACGCCACCCAGCCGAGGCATTTGCACATAACATACGAGCATATATATCTACAATTTTACCTGCATTAGAATGTCGAATGGATGTCCAATGCTCTGATGGGCATGGCCTTTTGCTCAAATATGTTAGCTCTTATGTTACAAAAGCTCATGATGCTTATCACTCAGACGCTCTATATACTGTTCACACCACACCTTATCAAGCTGCTTTTCGTCATTTGAGAGAAAAGTCACCTTTAGAGCCTGAAATGTGGCTTTCTTTGTCATCCAAAAAGATGGCATGGACGCCACATCGTCCAAAGCGGTTTTCAGTTCCCCTACCAGAAAATGTTCACTCTAATAGGCTAGTGCAATTGTATTGGGCAAGACCAAAACGATATGAGAATCTCTCATTTCTCGATTGGTTGAGGGAATTCAATACCTCTAAAACGCCGGCAGTTCCATACAAAAGAGGCAGCACACTAGTTGGTACAAAGCTGATATCAGTCTTTAAGGATGAATATTTCTTTCAGGACATGCTTTTATATGTTCCACACAGAAAGATTGAAAATTTTCATATAAAAGGCCTAGATACAGTACCAAACGTTGTAAAACATTTTGTTTGTGCCATACATCATCGTGCTTCAGTATGGTTAGAGAACGGTGCGATTCAATCAAAGTTTGAGCTTGAAGGCCACAGAGCTTGGTATGTTTCGAACATAATTTGTCATGTTCAATTGCTAAAAGACTTGTACCACTTGTGGCAGAAACGTGTTATCACAATTTGTGAAATAGCAACCCCATCACTGCAACATTTTCCACTTGATGCGAAACAACAACTTATATTATCACTTGTGAAAAGTATGCTCCTAAAGCGAAGACAGCACTATAGCTCTTTGAACTCGACCTTCCACGATTCTGATAGTGATGACGAAGGGAGTGAAGATTTGCATGAAAATCAGCCAGGAGGGGAAGATGGAGAAATAGGCAACGATCATGAAACATCGGGATTAGAGTGGCGTAAATATTTGTTAGTTGTTGGCAAACCAGGCAGTGGTAAATTTTATTCCCTCACTAAGGTTATAGAGATGTGTATTTCTCAAGCAGAGAATGTTTTAGTAGCCACCCCTACAGGCTTTTTAGCAACTACATTTAAAGATATTTTTCAAGACGATATTGACTCTGATACTATCCATGCTGCTTTCCACTACCCTGTTTCAGCTAAGGATCAACTGACTTGTCGAACTATGATCTCATCATTATTGATGAACTTTCTATGATTCCTCTTAAAATCTTTGATCATATTCTTGCCACAGTGTCAGAGCTACCAATTCGTCCAATTATTTTACTTGCTGGTGACGATCTGCAACTGCAACTAATTGAAAAAGTAGATGGTAAAATTCAAATTGCAGAATCAGCTATGAGGTCAGAACAATTGTCTAAAATAACAACTAAGGTAATACTGACGGAGCAACACAGAAGTACAGATGATGATTATGGTAAATTTCTGCAACATATCAGACATTGGAGGCCTTCGCAAAACTTCCTAGATAAATTTCAAACGGGTAGAGTGTTGTTCGAGAATGACCCGAATGAGGAACAGCTGTTGCAAGCATTAATCGATAATCCTACCAGTACAGTTATTACTGTTTCTCACAATGCTGCCAATCGCATAAACCAAGTCGTTTTAGACCATCTTCTAGACACGAGGATGCTCTTAGAACATGCTATATGTGATTCCCAAATGGGAAAAATTCCGATTTATAAGGGCATGAGGGTCATGATCACGCAGAATAGAAATAAACGTCTGTGTGTTGTCAATGGTCGCATGGCACAAGTTGTGCAAATGCATGGAGCGACCGTTTTCTTGAAGCTCTCAAATAATAGTATTGTACAGGTATATCCTGTTACATTTCCAAACGAAGATGGTTCCCTAAAAGCGGCATTGCCTTTTATGCCTGCATATGCTGTTACAATCCCAAAAGCACAAGGCCAAACATTCGAACAGTCCATTGTTTGGCTCGACTGTCCTGTTATTGCGCCCGGGGGGGCTTATGTTGCACTTTCTCGCTGCAAGAAACTAAGCGATATTCATTTCATGGTGAGAGTAATGTCCTCCCAAGTTACACCGGTTCGCTTATAAATAATTCTCTTCTAAATAAGTTGTTTGTACTTTCAATGCACCTCCTTCTTTATATCACACAATTCGTGAAATTAAAAATCGCTTTTGTTTAACTTGTATTTTGGTAAAAATATAAAGAAGCAGTTACAAAAGGCCTGAAGAACCTTAATTACACCACCAGCCTTTTTTCATTAGTTTAGTAATTTAAAGACCTTAAAGACACAATGTGATTTTATGCAATTCCTTTATATAGAAATATGAGCAAATTTGCAAACTCCACCTAACGATCAAAATCGTCAGGGTTGGCTGGTGGCAGCAGAGTGTAAGAAGCTTTATTACACCGTATGGAGGAGGAAATGAGGCACCAACGCCCAGCAAGATCTTCGAAAAGGTAAAGCCATTCACTTGCGAATGGCTTACTCGCCCGGATATTGCAATCTCGGAATATGCACAAACGATAGTTGAGAATATACCCATTCTTGAAGGGATGAATGGAATCGTTGAGGAATCATGCTTACGCAAGCTAAAAGACCACTTTCTTCCAGTGTGGCAAAATCTAGAGGTTGCAAATCGGAAAGGCAATTCAGGTGAGCCATCAACACCAGATGCAAAACAGATAGTGAAGAACCTATGCAAGAGCGAGGAAATCGATGGAGTAATGGAACAAATCTTTCAGGCTTCAAATGCATTATTTGCTATTTCTGCAAACTATCTAATATCCAGTTCGCTAATTCGGCACCCAAATGAATTTGCAAGATTGGTCGCTTCCAACAAGAACAAAGAATGTGCATCTTTCAAAAAGTCTGGATCACCCGAGGATATGAAGAAGTATATTTTGGCACCATTTTCTGGGAAGAATGCAACGTTATCATCATCCCCTTCTGCTGTTGGAAGAAAGGCGGCAGACAACGTTAAGATAGTTTTTAGCGATTCCTCGTCAGCAACAGGCAGTAGTAGTACATCATCATCATCTTCGGATTCAGAACCACAAACAAAACCACCGAGAAAAGAAAAGTCCCCTCGAAAAGTAGTGCCAGTCAACACCATGGCAAAAAAAACATCTAAATCAAAACAGAAGAGGAGAAGCAACCAAATTCACCTAAAGAAAAAGACCCGAAGGAAAAAGTCCCAACACATGGAAATGAAAAAGGGAAGGAAAAAAAGAAAACATCTAAACGACGAATAGAAGATCTCGTGCAAGACTTAGAGAAAGAAGTTCGACAACCAAAGAAGCAAAAAAAGTAAGCTTTTCAGGGATGATTCAAAACAACCCGAGAAAAATAAAAATTGCACCAAAAACTGTTTTGTGTTTTCAAAGTTTCATTTTATAAAAACAACAACACCGAACATTTTTAAAAAGATCCTTTAAAAAAAGGGTAAAGAAATAATTTTTTAAAAAGAATAAAAAAAATGTAAATACTGTTTCGTTTAAGAAAGTAACAATTAATATATTGTAATTCCAATTTTTTTTCCTATTTGTGGTTTTAGAGATAAAAAGAATGCCCACAAAAACAAGGGCATGATTTTCTAAGGTTTTCAAGGGTATTTTATAAGAAAAATTCTAATAGAAAAAAAATGTAAAATATTGTTTTGTTTTTCAAACGAAAGACAGTGGATAAGGACTAAAACAAAAAAATATTTAAAAAAAAATGGTAAATATTGTTTGCTTTAAACTATAAAAAAAAGGATAAAAAAAAAACGATCACGAGTTGTTCCTTTGAAAATAGTGGATAAAAAAATCAGAAAATAAGGAAAGGGGGGGTTGGGATATGCATTAGAAAATTCTTTACTTGTCCCTGTGGTAACTTTTCTGACACCCCTAGCTTAAAACTCGTAAAGACTAAGGGATCGATATGCCATGCTTTCACAGTTTGTATTCATACTGAAAATCAAAATCAAGTGAGCTTTTGCCCTTTTGCTCTACATGAGATTTCCGTTCTCATTGACCTCACCTTAGGACACCTGCGTTATCATTTGACTGTTGTGCCGCCCCAGCCAAACTCCCAACCTGACAGTGTCTTCGGCTCGGATCGACCGGCAGAAGAGCGATCTTAATGCTAAAAAGTGGACGTTGAGGTCCAGCTCCGCTTCACCGAATAAGTAAAAAAACGATAAGAGTAATGGTATTTCACCGGCGGATTGCTCCTCTTACTTATTCTACACCTCTCATGTTTTTTCACAGAGTCAGACTAGAGTCAAGCTCAACAGGGTCTTCTTTCCCCGCTGTTGCTTGCCAAGCCCGTTCCCTTGGCTGTGGTTTCGCTAGATAGTAGATAGGAACAGTGGGAATCTCGTTAATCCATTCATGCGCGTCACTAATTAGATGACGAGGCATTTCGCTAGGGTGTGTATCCGATATATTTATGTCACCGATGTAAAATTCACTCTTTTCATGCCGGTTGTACGTTGTACCCATAATTTAATGTCCTCCGTCCGATAGTAATTAAACTTACGCTCATGCACTTCGTAAAGATTGGCATTATCAGTGCATACTGTCACATCCCCCACCCACGCGGTCTGATCGATCTCCCGGGAGACAATCATATCCAGTTTTCAAGTACCAGCCGATGTTGCGATATTAGGTTCCGCCATAACATGCCAGTTTCTTTTCGAGCCATTTCCAGTACCATGCTCAATATACGATCGTGCCTTTTGATCCGCATACCCCATGTCTGCGGGCAAACCTGCATTATGTGACCCAGCAATTCAATCCTCTTACAACAATCACATATCACAGACGATGTTGCTATTCCCCTTGCTCTTCTCACGGCTGTGGGCATCAGGTTCCGGCAACTTTGACAGCCCCTATTTAATTATATCCTCGCATTATGGGCGCTCCATTAATAATCCATTGGTGTACCCGCCCAACCAGTGTGCTATCTTTTAAACCACAAGCGTCCACTGTGGAGTATAGGGCACTTGCATTCTGTCTATCCAGTCGTTCATTTGTTCTGATGGTAACGCCATCTCTAATCACTCCCGCCGACCACTTACGTAGCAGAACGCGAAAGTACTTTTCTTGCACCATTGCCTGAACTACCGTATCATCCGAGTTCAACATTTTCGATAGCCTATCGCTTTTCATTATTGGTATTCTGTCCGCCAAAGCTATCAACCCGAGGCCCCCCGAGGCAGCTCCTGCATAAAAGAAAGGTGTTGCTGTATCCTTTGGTAGTTTTAGCCATCCCCTAACTGCAGCTCGAATCGTCCGATTTAGGAACTTCAGATAACTCTTTGTCACGCTAGACAACACCAATATAGACGTTGTTGTAGTTTTAGGGGTGCTTTTGTGACGTTCTCAAGGGCCGTCTCCAACTCCTTGTGTATATTCGCACGCGTGCCAGATGATCCAGCTTTAACCCGAGAGTCATAGTTACTTCCGCCGTTTACCAGCGCTTGGATGAATTACTTCGCTTTGACATTCAGAGCACTGGGCAGAAATCACATTGCGTCAACACCAGTCACCAGCCATCGCAATGCTTTGTTTTAATTAAACAGTCGGATTCCCCTTGTCCGTTCCAGTTCTAAGTTGGTTGTTAATCGCCTGCTGAATCGACCTGACAGTCACAGTTGAGTCAATCCACGCGAAGTCCCTTCGCAGTCCGACTTCGACGCCCAGCAAGCCACGCATCTCCGTCAGCCCACGCCGAGTCCTCGTGCTTCAAGTCCCAGCCCGACAGACCCTGTTCACATGGAACCTTTCTCCATTTCAGTCTTCAAAGTTCTCATTTGAATATTTGCTACTACCACAAGATCTGCACCGGCGGCAGTTTCACCCTGGCTCGCGCCAAAGGCTGCGTCATGGCCACCGTCCTGCTGTCAATATCAACTAACACCTTTCGTGGGATCTGATGAGCTTCGACTTCGGCACCTTAACTC
>NW_021163274.1:0-170000 GCF_004324835.1 Dendronephthya gigantea | reverse complement strand
TCAGCTTAGTGGTTAACTAAAAAATCTTACTAGTGCAACATCTAAGTGCAACATACTAAACAAATCCCACATGATTATATTTCTCAGTAAGGTTACTCTGTAGCTACATAGGAGTTAATTTATAATTAACAGAATCGAACATTTCTGAAAGATTAGATAAGGGCCTTTAGTGGGTTTACAAATTTGGATTATAAAAATGATTTGTGGCAACTTTTTAGCATTAGAATATCTAGGCATGTCTTAATCTACATAACAATATCTCACAAATATATTAATTTGCTTAATAGCTTGTGATTGTAAAATCAAAATATGCAAGGATAGCTCAAATAGTGTTATAAATTAATGGTGATGCATAAAACAAATACCCTGTCATGATTGTGATATTGTTTCTTATTAATGTCCAATATATTTTATTAATATATTTGACTATGTAAACATACACAATTGTGTATATGAAGAATTTTACTATAAAGCAGAAATATTTAGCACTGTTATTAGTTTTGATTATTGTTCTGATTAGTTGCAATGTCTCAAATGTATTTACAATATAACAACACTATATAAGTGGGCTTTAACCAAATAATGTACAAATGTAAAATATACAGTAACATACTAACTGTGTATGTAAGCACACTGGAATATGCTAATACATCTTAATAAAAACTCTGAACAATGTCGGGCGCACAACATTGATCAATCCTGTTCATACAATATTGCATCAACCTGATCGTTTTTAAGCGTGCACTGGTTACTATAATAGTTTGACAAAGTATTGAGATCAGTACTATTAGTTTTGAATAGTGTTCTGGTTACTTGCAATGTCTTAACCTAAATGTATTTACAATATAACAACAAATATGAACAGTAACACTTTACATTGTAAACTGTGTATGTTAAACACACAGGAATATGCTATGCATATGTTGCATACATCTTGATTATTAGTGTATTAGTTTTGTAATTTTTACATGAAGTATGTATGTTTGATTTCTATTTTTAAAATAGATATATTAAGACGAAAACTTGTGTTGTAAACCCATACTAATTTGTATAAACTCTTCAAAGCTTCATGCACTCCACTAGTATTCAAGTATCCACTAGTATCCAAGGGTTAAAAATCTTAGTGCATTCTAGTTATATTTTTCTAAAAAAGTGCTGATGATTTTTCTTTTCAATGTAAAATCTTAGAGGACCATTGCAGCCTAATGATAGACAATGTCATGCAGTACCATTTAGTTGTTCATGCATGAAAATCAAAAAGAGGACTATCAATACATTTTAAATTTAATTATTGTTTTTTTATCTTAAAATAGTGGCAGAAGAAAATTGTTTTTTTCATCAAATTGTTGGGGGTAGCTTTGGCAAAAAAAACAAAATTGTGTTTGGTTCTTGAAATTATTTGAGTTGTTTGATTTACTATCTGGCAGCAGTTTGATTTTCTGACTGGAAAAGCAACTGGAAAACTAGTCAATAGAAGGGAAGTTCACATTCACTATATTAGTCTGCTGGTTTGCCTTCAAAATATTAGTACGTAAATCTATGATTTTGGAGGCAATATCCAGCTACAGAAGGATTATTACTTTCTTATAGTTAAAAAGAAATATAGAGCTTTGAGATGGTTCTTAACAGTTGTGAAAACTTGAAACAGTTGTGAAAAAATTACTTGGCAGATTCTCCATGCATGCAAGTGCATAGGTTGAACTTGCTTAACACATGCCCCAGTGACAGCCTCCGCATTACTACACTCACGCTCAACTGCCAAACTCTCAATTGCCTCCTGCACTTTTGTCAAAGAGTTTGACGGCTGTTCAACGGCGTTTTCGTTGACTTAACACTTCTTCCAACGAAAATTGCACATTTGAAACAGCCGCCATGTTTACTTAATCAAATATTCTTGGGCGGTACACCACTGACCCAAATGAACGTGGCGCAAACATTTTGAGGGTATACCGCATGCCATATTGAATGGCAAACTAGCGATTTCGCATGCAAAAATGCCAAGCGTGCGAGACGACCGAGCGGTTGGTTGGGCAACAACCAACGGAACGGCAGAACTCGCGCTTTCGCTTTGTGTGTTCACCTTGTCCAAAGGACATTGTGCACAACATTCGCGCCTATTCAAAGCAAAACTTCAGAGAACGCAACGCCTCTTCGCCCGAAGGCCGCAGGAAAGGCAGCAACCGATCGAGAGCAGCCGCCTATCCCACCACGACGAGCGAGTTTTGTTTCGCACTCGCACTCATTCGCGGAGCACCTGCCCCTCATATATAGTAAAAATTATAACCGGAGCACCAGTCGCTGCAACATCCTCCTTGAAGATCGATTCTGACCACCTTGCACCAAGCCGCCAAAATTTGACTAACTCTCTAAACATCCTCTTTGATCGACATCTGTGCAAGCTAACTTCAGAAATGTCGCCATTTCGCATAAGTCGATCACAGCAAAATCAGCACTTTTTCGAACATGTTCGAGAGAGATCGAATTTTTCATTTACAAGTGCGGGCACAAATCCGGACTTTTCGAACATGTTCGAAAGACCTCGATTTTTTCCCCTACAAGTGCAGGCACAAATCGGGACTTTTTCGAACATGTTCGAGAGACATCGAGTTGTTCCCCTCTTAGTGCGGGTTGACTTGGCACTTTGTCGAACATGTTCGGGAGACCTCGAGTTGTCCCCCTCTTAGTGCGGGTTGACTTGGCACTTTATCGAACATGTTCGGGAGACCTCGAGTTGTTCCCCTCTTAGTGCGGGTTGACTGGACACTTTGTCGAACATGTTCGGGAGACCTCGAGTTGTTCCCCTCTTAGTGCGGGTTGACTGAGCATTTTGTCGAACATGTTCGGGAGACCTCGAGTTGTTCCCCTCTTAGTGCAGGTTGACTGGGCACTTTGTCGAACATGTTCGGAAAACATCGAAATGTTCCCCTCTTAGTGCGGGTTGACTTGGCACCTAGTCGAACATGTTTGGGAGACCTCGAGTTTTTCCCCTCTTAGTGCGGTTTGACTGGGCACTTTGTCGAACATGTTCAGAAAAAATCGAGTTGTTCCCCTCTTAGTACGGGTTGACTGGGCACTTTGTCGAACATGTTCGGGAGACCTCGAGTTGTCCCCCTCTTAGTGCGGGTTGACTGGGCACTTTGTCGAACATGTTCGGGAGACCTCGAGTTGTTCCCCTCTTTGTGTGGGTTGACTGGGTACTTTGTCGAACATGTTCGAGAGACCTTGAGTTGTTCCCCTCTTAGTGCGGGTTGACTAGGCACTTTGTCGAACATGTTTGGGAGACTTCGAGTTGTTCCCCTCCTAGTGCGGGTTGACTGGCACTTTATCGAACATGTTCGGGAGACCTCGAGTTGTTCCCCTCTTAGTGCGGGTTGACTGGGCACTTTGTCGAACATGTTCCGGAGACCTCGAGTTGTTCCCCTCTTAGTGCGGGTTGATTGGGCACTTTGTCGAACATGTTCGGGAGACCTCGAGTTGTTCCCCTCTTAG
Source organism: Dendronephthya gigantea (assembly GCF_004324835.1). NCBI lineage: Eukaryota > Metazoa > Cnidaria > Anthozoa > Malacalcyonacea > Nephtheidae > Dendronephthya > Dendronephthya gigantea. Next base: position 166,511 of record NW_021163274.1, on the reverse strand, counting down.
TGCGGGTTGACTGGGCACTTTGTCGAACATGTTCGAGAGACCTTGAGTTGTTCCCCTCTTAGTGTGGTTGACTGGGCACTTTGTCGAACATGTTCGGGAGACCTTGAGTTGTTCCCCTCTTAGTGCAGGTTGACTGGGCACTTTGTCGAACATGTTTGGGAGACGTCAAGTTGTTCCCCTCTTAGTGCGGGTTGACTGGGCACTTTGTCGAACATGTTCAGGAGACCTCGAGTTGTTCCCCTCTTAGTGCAGGTTGACTGGGCACTTTGTCGAACATGTTCAGGAGACTTCGAGTTGTTCCCCTCTTAGTGCGGGTTGACTGGCACTTTGTCGAAACATGTTGGGAGACTCGAGTTGTTCCCCTCTTAGTGCGGTTTGACTGGGCACTTTGTTTCGGGAGACCTCGATTCCTTCGCCTCTTTGTAGCGATCTAAATCGCGACTTTTTTTGACATGTTCGAGGGAACTCGTTTTCCTCTCATCTTAGTCCGGGTCGAAATCACGACTTTCCTGAACATGTTCCAGAGACCTTGCGGGCCAAATCGGGATTTTTCAAACATGTCCAAGAGACCTCGATTTTTTCCCCTACATGTGCTGGGCCAAATCCGGACTTTTTCGAACATGTCCAAGAGACCTCGATTTTTCCCCCTACAAGTGCGGGCCCAAATTGGGACTTTTTCGGATATGTTTGAGAGACCTCGAGTTTTTCCGCTACAAGTGCAAGTTGAAATCGGCACTTTCTAGAACATTTGCGAGAGACCTCGAGTTGTTCCTCTCTTAGTGCGGGTTGAAATCGGCACTTTCTCGAATATGTTCGAGAGATCTAGAGTTGTTCCTCTCTTAATGCGGGTTGAAATTGGCACTTTCTCGAACATATTCGAGGGACCTCGAGTTGTTCCCCTCTTAGTGCGGGTTGAAATCGGCACTTTCTCGAATATGTTCGAGAGACCTCGAGTTGTTTCCCTTTGAGTGCGGGTTGAAATCGGGACTTTCTCGAACATGTTCGAGGGACCTTGAATTGTTCGTCTCTTAACAATTGTTCTTCAGATTGAAATCGGGACTTTCCCAAACATGTTTGAGGGACCTGGAGTTGTCCCCCTCTTAGTGCTGGTTAAAAGCGGGACTTTCTCAAACATGTTTGAGACACCTCGATTCTTTCGCTTCTTGGTCGCGGTCTAAATCGCGACTTTTTTGGACATGTTTGAGAGAAATCGATTTCCTCTTATGTTAGTCCTGGTCGAAATTGCGACTTTCCCGAACGTGTTCGAGAGACCTATAGTTGTTCCCCTCTACTGCCATTCATGTTGGAGAGACTTTGATATGCTCCCCTTTCTGCTGAACATGTTCGGGAGACCTCAAATTGTTGGCCTCTTCCACGGACATGTTCGAGAGACCCGGACTTGTTCTGCTCTTTAGTCGACTTGCGGAGGATGCGCGATTGTTGGAAAAAATAGTTTAATAATAATAATTTAATAGTAGAACAAGGGCTTAATCTCAGCAGATTTAGCAACAAGGCTACTCTACTGCTTACAATACCGTGTTTTTTATTTAAGTCGTCTGCAAATGATTTAGCTCTGGAAAATTTAGATTTTGATCGTTGTAGTGCTTTGGAGCATGGTCCGCTCCGTGGGCACGTTGTGACGCAGGAGGCGCAAATGATCGCGTCTCTATTCGTGTTCGCTTAAGTTGTCCAGAGAAAAGGAATCGTTGCGTTCTAGCACGGATTCTGATTTAGAGGCATTCAATCATAATCCAACAGATGGTAGCTTCGCACCATTGTCTTTTTCAGGCAAGTGCATGAGCCAATTTTCTGAATCTGCGGTTCCTCTTGTACTGAGCAGAATTACTATTGCAACAACCATTCAACGGTAGGGTAAAACTAACCTGTCTTACGACGGTCTAAACCCAGCTCACGTTCCCTATTGGCAGGTGAACAATCCCACGCTTGGCAAATTCTGCTTCGAAATGATAGGAAGAGTTGACATAGAGGAATCAAAAAGCAACGTCGCTATGAACGCTTGCCTGCCACAAGCCAGTTATTCCATCTTTTCGTTAGGATTAACTTAAAATCGAATCTCCTTTATAAAATTTTTTCTTAATTTTCTTCATTTGTGGACTTGATGTCATAATGTATATTAACTTTTCTGAATTTTTGCAACACCCTATTTTAAATAAATAAATTGAAACAGGGCAATCGAAAGTTTCTTGTGATGTAATATTAGAAAATACGAAAAAAGACTTCAAATGTAATTTTGCATCTTAGCTGGGAAATAACGTACGTCTTTAAAATATGGCAGTTTATTTGCGTTCTTTCATTGAAAATTGTTTGCAAAATTACAACTCTTCAAATTGACAGGGGGGGGAAATAGCTTTCCGCTATATTGGATTTGACATTGGTCAAATTTTCGCTAATTTAACAGGTCAATTAGTGTTCATTGTTCGGAAATAGCATCATTATGGCTTCTTTATATCCCATTGCATTGAAACAAAATATTACAGCACCTTCAATTGCTTGTTAGCTTTTGTAATAAACCTGACAATCCATAGGAGTCAATATATTGCCCAATCCTTTCAGGAAATAATTGGTTTTAACAACCTAAAATCTGATACATTTGCTCTCCAATGTTGAAACTGGCCAAAAACCTTACAAATAGCATGAGAAACCTTTCCTACACATTTCAGACTTGTAGCATTTAACATAATGCCAATATTTCAAAAGTTACACCTGTTAATATACCGCTAATTACAGCAAGCTACCACTCAGTTTCAAGAACCTAAAATCTGATATATTTGATCTCCAATGTTGAAACTGCTCAAAAACCTGTAAAATAGCATGAGAAACCTTTCCTAGACATTTCAAACTTGTACCATATAACATAGTGCCAATATTTCAAAAGTTACACCTGTTAATATACCGCTAATCACAGCAAGCTAGCATTCAGTTTTAAGAACCTAAAATCTGATATATTTGATCTCCAATGTTGAAACCTGGCAAAAGCCTTGCAAATAACATGAGAAAATATTCTTAGACATTTCAGACTGTAGCATTTAACATAATGCCAATATTTCAAAAAATACACCTTTGTTCGTTATAAAGAATTTTCTCCTTTGTATTGAATTGTTCTCTAGATTTAATGGCTCATCTCTACGCTGATTTTTGTATAATTTTATTACAATTATAACACTACATGCACACAAAGAAAAAACCCTCTCGTACAAATTTTAGTCAAAGTCAATTTCCCTCTTGGGTTCGTTTTTCACTACGGAAGCGCCATACTTCTACTTAACAAATTTAACTTCCTTATACTAAATATGCCACTTCTCTCACAACCTGTTAATATACCGCTAATTAGAGCAACCTAGCACTCAGTTTTAAGAACCTAAAATCTGATATACTTTATCTCCAATGTTGAAACCGGCCAAAAACCTTACAAATAACATGAGAAAACTTTCCTAGACATTTCAGACTTGTAGCACTTAACATAATGCCAATATTTCAAAAGTTACACTTGTTAATATACCGCTAATTACAGCAAGCTAGCACTCAGTTTTAAGAACATAAAATCTGATATATTTTATCTCCAATGTTCAAACTTGCCAAAAACCTTACAAATAACATGAAAAAACTTTTCTAGACATTTCAAGCTTGTAGCAATTAACATAATGCCAATAATTCAAAAGTTACACCTGTTAATATACAGCTAATTACAGCAAGCTAGCACTCAGTTTCAAGAACCTAAAATCTGATATATTTGATCTCCAATGTTGAAACTGCGCAAAAACCTTGTAAATAACATGCGAAAACGTTCCTAGACATTTCAAACTTGAACCATATAACATAGTGCCAATATTTCAAAAGTTACACCTGTTAATATACCACTAATTACAGCAAGCTAGCACTCAGTTTTAAGAACCTAAAATCTGATATATTTGATCTCCAATGTTGAAACTGGGCAAAAACGTTGCAAATAACAGCTGTTAAATGCTCTTTGTGTGTGTGTGCTACAAATGATATATTTGATCTCCAATGTTGAAACTGCGCGAAAACCTTGTAAATAACATGAGAAAACTTGACATTTCAGACTTGTAGCATTTAACATAATGATAATATTTCAAAAGTTACACCTGTTAATATACCGCTAATTACATCAAGCTAGCATTCAGTTTTAAGAACCTAAAATCTGATATATTTGATCTCCAATGTTGAAACTGGGAAAAAACCTTGCAAATAACATGAGAAAACTTTCTTAGACATTTCAGACTGTAGCATTTAACATAATGCCAATATTTCAAAAGTTACACCTGTGTTCATTATTAAGAATTTTCTCCTTTGTATTGAATTGTTCCCTAGATTCAATGGCTCATCTCTACCCTGATTTTTGTATAATTTTATTACAATTAAAACACGACATACACACAAAGAAAAAACCCTCTCGAACAAATTTTCAGTCAAAGTCAATTTCCCTCGTGGGTTCGTTTTTCACTACGCAAGCGCCATACTTCCACTTAACAAATTTAACTTCCTTATACTAAATATGCCACTTCTTTCACAACCTGTTAATATACCGCTAATTAGAGCAACCTAGCACTCAGTTTTAAGAACCTAAAATCTGATATACTTTATCTCCAATGTTGAAACCGGCCAAAAACCTTACAAATAACATGAGAAAACTTTCCTAGACATTTCAGACTTGTAGCACTTAACATAATGCCAATATTTCAAAAGTTACACCTGTTAATATACCGCTAATTACAGCAAGCTAGCACTCAGTTTCAAGAACCTAAAATCTGATATATTTGATCTCCAATGTTGAAACTGCGCAAAAACCTTGTAAATAACATGCGAAAACGTTCCTAGACATTTCAAACTTGAACCATATAAAATAGTGCCAATATTTCAAAAGTTACACCTGTTAATATACCACTAATTACAGCAAGCTAGCCCTCAGTTTTAAGAACCTAAAATCTGATATATTTTATCTCTAATGTTAAAACTTGCCAAAAACCTTACAAATAACATGAAAAAACTTTCCTAACATTTCAAACTTGTAGCATTTAACATAATGCCAATATTTCAAAAGTTAAACCTGTTAATATACCGCTAATTACAGCAAGTTACCGCTCAGTTTTAAGAACCTAAAATCTGATATATTTGATCTATTAATGTTAAATTAAGCTTCATTTTATACTGTGAATTGTTGAAGCTTATGTTGTCAAGACTTCGAGTCTTTAGTCAGCAGGTTGTCAAGACCTAGAGTCTTTTGGTAGCTAGTGGAAACTATTTCACTGTATTTAGAATATAATAATATATACCTAACCACCTATAAATGTTAAATTTAGCTTTATTTTATACTGTGAATTGTTGAAGCTTATATTGTCAAGACTTCAAGTCTTTAGTCAACACGTCTAGTCTTAGGAACTTTGAGGTATCAATCAAAGATAATTTCATTCAATGGAAACTGTTTAATTTGTCGAAGCAAGTTATATATCACGGAAAGTTTCATGTGTAAACCTAAAATTGTCATAATTTATGCATAATCATATATATGTAGTATTAACTGTACTATACAGTATAACAGTATTTAAGCTGTAAAAACGCTACATTGTGTCTAGAAATGCTTTGAAAAGCTGTAATAATGCTCTTCCTTTAGCATTTTGGTTTGAAGTTTACAAGAATGTTCGTGTTCGAGGTTTATATATGAAATATTACCTAGTCCTAGGGAATTAAAAACGATCGGTTGGGGGGTAATTATATTTGTGTGAATGCACTACAAGGGTGCTGAACTGGTGAGATAATGCGAAGAATCCATCCGAAAAATTGTATCCATAAAATATTTTGTGAGAAAAATCTTCAGATCAATTCTTTCCAGCGCAATATAGTAAACAGCAATGGTGAATACATTTTAGGTATGTATTATGTAAACCTCGCACATCTAAAAAGTCTCGCGTGTCTCATGCACGGGTAATTTTTATAAACCTGAAGGAAGGCCTGCGGGAAGGCCTAGGCATTAACATACTTGAGCAGACCAAACTGGTCAACGGCATCGACTAAATATCGATGTTGCCATTGCCCACAGATTTTACACATGGTGATAAGGTTACCATTGCTGTCTTTATGCCGTATCCGTGTTGTTCACGCTCATATCTCCCGCAGTCTAATTCAAATGGCCTTAATATTAAAATGCGTTCAACAGATAGTTGTTTTAATATATTTGGCACATCCTTAGACTGTGGTACAATGTACCTTTTGTTCAAGCAAGTGCATTTTCTTTTAGGCCTCGTTGGAGATTTTGTCATGAAATTGTGTGTATCATATTTGTTGGAGTTGCAGGAAGAAGAAACTACCCAGTCTCGAAGGGCATTCGAGACTGATAAAATGGCATTTTTACCAACAACATCGACCAGAGGAAGGGATATTCCCCACTCTTTTCCTTTGCATCTATTTCTCTAAGTCTACTTGTGAGAGTGTTATTTTGATAAGATGCAACTTTGTCCTTTAAATTTCCATAATGTATCACAAGAAAAGAGGGACGCCTTGAAAGATAATCATTTGTTTGTGCATGTGTAACAAACAGTTCTTGCCATTAAATATTTTTTTTTAGGAATATTCTACTTCCACTGCTGAGTACTGAAAATATCAGTGGTTCACTTAGATATAATTGTTATAACACAGTCTATATCTATGCAAAGAGTTTGAACATATAAAAGCTATATAGATTTTGTCTTTACAAACGATGTTAAAGTGCCTATAAACCCAAAATGGGTTTTTGGTGATTCGGATAGAGCATAAAAAGTTACAATAGGAGTTCTAGATTAGATTTTGGTTTAAACTTCTACTTTTTGAGATATAGCCGCTCAAACATACGAAATTCGCAATTTTCTCAAAAAAAGTCGCGCAGCTAAATTTACTGTAAAGGGCCTGGGTTGGATGAACACGTTCTTCCAAATAAATAGGGTTTTCTATTGCAAGTCGACACAACTGCTAGAGTTTTGTTTCATCAGTGCGTAAACGGTGTATTTTTTTTTAACTAAATACCTTTTTGGAGTGATAATTCACCCGTGGCTGTCCGGAGAAGGAAAAGATGGATGAGCTTTGTGCGACGCAGACGTGACAATTGGGGCCCAACAAGTTCACTGAGGATTCAGGGATGTTTTGAGTATGGCTCGGAAAGCGTGGAAAAGTATAAGACTCATAAACGTAAAATAGTTAGGCATGGAATTTGCGTCTTTTCTACAGTAAAAACAAATCAACTCTCAGGCAACGCGGTTTCAGAGCGCACCAGAACAAAGGAGGCTAAGCCACACCTTATGTTAATTTCACAATATGCATCATCAGCGCGTATGAAACACATTTGAATATTTAATTTTGGGTCAAACTTTATACATTCTTGTAAACTTCAAACCAAAATGCTAAAGGAAGAGCATTATTACAGCTCTTCAAAGCATTTCTAGACACAATGTAGCGTTTTTACAGCTTAAATACTGTTATACTTTATAGTACAGTTAATACTACATATATATGATTATGCATAAATTATGACAATTTTAGGTTTACACATGAAACTTTCCGTGATATATAACTTGCTTCGACAAATTAAACCGTTTCCATTGAATGAAATTATCTTTGATTGATGCCTCAAAGTTCCTAAGACTAGACGTGTTGACTAAAGACTTGAAGTCTTGACAATATAAGCTTCAACAATTCACAGTATAAAATAAAGCTACATTTTATTGTAAATACATGTAAATAAAGTTATGAGCTTTCTTCATCCAATTCCAGATCTTTATAACCTTTGAATTCCTGATCACTCTTCACTCTTGATATTATGAGTGGTATATGTCTATCCTTTAATAAATTTACCATGCACCATGCAGGTAAACTGTCTATAGGCAACAACAGGAAGAAACCTACAGTGAAAAAGTATTTCTTCATTAAATTTTGTAAAATGAATAGAAATCTGATGGAGATTATACAACTTGTTATAACTTGCAAACAAGTTGTTCCATCTTCTATATTTATTGACAGCTTAGGCTAAGCACTTACAAAATTGGAAAATTATTACATGTCAACATGATATATATATATAAACAAAATCACAAATTGAAATGCTCTTATGTAATACCACAAAGTTAAACATTCATTCCATTCAAAACACAGCTTCAAAATTCTCACCTTTTCGTCACCCTCTTCTCGCTTTCGATGATATTCTTGTAGCCAAGCTTCATCGGCAATTAGTTCATCAAAGTATTTAATAAAGCCTCTTCGTCTGTGTTTTCTTCGATGCAATGGCTGGCATTAAATTCGATTTAAACGTGTTCATATTCAATTTCACACGCAGTATCAATAGAAAAATTGTCAATGGTGCTAGAATGTGAAATTGAACTCGTCATTTCACATCTTTCACAAAAATAGCCAATATTTTCGCTTGCCTACTCAAATTGCAATACAATTTCCTAATTTGCAAATACAACATGTTCCTCCGACCCAGTCCCCATATGAGCGCTACTTTATTTTCAAAATTGTCTCTTTAAGCCGCTATATCTCAAAAAGTATAAGTTTAAATCAAAATCTAATCTAGAACTTCTATTGTAACTTTTTACGCTCTATCCGAATCACCAAAAACCCATTTTGGGCTGATAGGCACTTTAAAACATGTAAGAGGTGAAATGACTATGTATAGAGAAAGGGGTTTCTATACCACCAAACGTCAAAGGTGAAATGATAATATTGACCCACAGTTGAAATAGAGTATTTCAATTAATGGTGCTGCAGTAAAACGGTATAAATTTGCAACCAATTATAAGTGAATGTTGAGATGAAGGAGTTGAATAACTTTGCATGTAAATAGTAACCAAAATTATTGTCCACAATTGATGAGCCTGTGATGCCGGTTTTAAACTAAATTGTTACAGTGAATACGATGTGACTTTGATGAAAGCACAAAAGAATATCGCAGATGTAGTTTATTTTATTTCCCACTTACATTTCAAGATGTTTTAAAGTCTTTCTTGTGTAGAAAAACGAGCAGAAGAAATAGCCTATGAACTAAATTATAGCAGAATATTAGGCCGGAAAAAATTATAATATTGGAAAATATACGGATATATTTTCAAAAAGAAAGATACACAAAGTAAGAATAGAACCTTTACCCAGAGATAATAATTTATCATACATTCTAATAAATCAAAATGAAGGCACAACTCTTCCTTCTGTAGGCTTATAAAGCCTTGTTTGATAAGAATATAGCAGAATTGATGCAACATATTGCTTAGATATTATTTCCACCCTGAGTTTCCTATGAGTAATTGCAAAAATTGGTTGACATATCAAACTTACTTTCATATGTTGTTGATTGCAAAATAGGAAAAATATTTTCTAAGAGGCACAATTAAAGTGCAATTCTAATTTAAATCCTTCCTCAATGTCAGTGGAAGGATTTTTGCCATGGTTGAATATCAGGTTGATAATAATTTAGGGTTTGACGGCAAAAATGCGATGCATACAGAGGAAAATTGGTCATTCGCATTTGATGTCCTTTACAAAATTAGGCAAACATTTTCTAAGAGGCACAAATGAAGTGCCATTGCTGCTTTAAATCCATCCTCAAGGTCAGTGGAAGGTCATTGGAATGTCCATTACAAACTTACGCTAATATTTCCTAAGAAGCACAAATAATGTGCCATTGCTGCTTTAAATTCTTCCTCAAGGTCAGTGGAAGGATTTTTGCTATGATAAAAACTGAAAAACTACCACAAAAAATTAATGCAAAATTAATAAATATAAATGAACTTGGATATATTTTCTAAATTTCGACATAGTTTTTTGCTTCTAAATGTATTGGGAAATACTGAAATTTGTTAATTTAAAATAAAGTTTTTGAAAATATATTGTTGAAATTTTCTTGTCGATAGGCGGGATCCAATTTACTCTACATTACGTCACCTTCAGAGAAATCCCGAGTCAATCCTATTTATCCTACTGGCCGCTGAAAAGTCGGAAAATTTCCGAAGATTGCTCCATGAGAGAGCAGCCAATAGGATTGACTCCGTATATCTCCGAAGGTGACGTAATGTAGAGTAAATTGGATCCCGCCTATCGACAAGAAAATTTCGACAATGTATTTTCAAAAACTTTATTTTAAATCAACAAATTTCCGTATTTCCCAATACATTTTGAAGCTAAAAACTATGTTGGAATTTAGAAAATATATATATATATATACAAATTAATTTTGCAGTATTTTGTGGTAGTTTTTTAGTTTTTATCGAAGTTTGACATGTATGTATGTGATATATTATTGAAAATTGGTGATAAAGTTGCCAACCTTAGGATAAATTAATATATGCTAATCACTGAGTAGCGTGTACGCGCGCGGAACACGAGTGTTGGGCTACCTATGGTCCGTCTCGTTTTGCCTCAGAAATAAAGGAAAGAAGTAGCCGCAGTGCTTCCATATTGAAGGAAATTTCCTTCCAGAAGGAAATTTTTGCAAAATGCAGGAAATTTGAAGGAAATTTAATTCCGGAAGAAATTTGAAGGAAATTTTGCAAAATGAAGGAAGCTCGAAGGATTTTTTCAATTTTTGAAAATGTTTCTAATTTTTAAAGCCATTCCTACTATTTTTGAGTTTTTTCACCATGGAAATTGATATAGAAGAATCTTTGTCAGAACTGTCAGGGATAGAAGATTTTGAAAACGTTAATACGAGCCAACCAGGTGGCCACAATACAAATAAGGCAACATCAAAACGAAAGCGAAAATGTGCACCACTTTTCATGGACAGCTGGTTGTAAATTGAAGAGTTCAGAAACTGGCTAGTTAGGAAAGTTGGAAGCGACAAAAAGGTGAAACCATACTGCGGAATTTGTAAAAAATTCCTAACGTGCTCAAAAACCGGCATAAAACGGCACTCTTTAAGCAAAAAGCATCAAGAAAATGCCAAGACGACTACCACATCAGGATCTGTCCTCCAAATGTTAACGCAAGCAACAAGTGCTGATGCTACAATGTCTATGGAAATAAAACTATGTGCATTTATCGTACAACACAATTTGCCTCTTTCACTGTCTGATGACTTGATCAAAGTTCTTCGCTCTCTATTCCCTAATGATTCCGCTTTAAAAAAAGTGACGCTTGGCAAGCAAAAGGCAACAAACATCGTCCGTCAGGTGCTGGGTTTTGACTACCTCGGGGAAATGGTGTCCTTGCTGCGGGCGCGAAAATTTGGCATAATAATTGACGAAGCCACAGATCAAAGTACCAAAAAACAACTTGCAATTGTTGCCTGTTTCTTCGATGTAGCCAAATTTGAAATGCAATACTGGTTGGTGGATATGATTGAGACAGAAGATGGTACCGCACTGGGTATCTACTCAAAGATCAAAGAGACGTTCAACGGACTTAACACCCCAATGGACAACATAATTGGATACTCGTCTGATACAACCAACGTGATGTTCGGACAGTACAATTCTGTCTCTCAATTGTTAAAGTCTGAATTTCCCCACGTACAGATTATTAAATGTTCATGTCATCTAATTCATTTGGTGTCTTCCCAGGCTGCTCTAAAATTACCAAAGAGTGTTGAAGATCTATGCCGAGATATATACGCCCATTTCCATCGGTCCTCAAAGAGACAGGATGTATATCAAGAGTTTCAAGCTTTTTTTGGTGCCGAACCACTGAAGCTGCTTTCCCCCTGCCAGACGCGTTGGCTTTCCTTGGAAGATTGCGTAAACCGAATCCTTGAACAATACCTGGCCTTGACCCATTATTTCACACTGACCGCCAGAGACGACCCGTCCCACTCCAATGACCGCATTTTAGCCTCCTTGCAAAACCGTTTCGTTCAAGCTTATCTTGAATTTTTAAGCTTTCAGCTCAGTCGTTTGAACGGTTTTAATCGGCTTTTTCAAAGTGAGCGACCTCTTCTTCATACTCTAAAACATGAAGTAGATAAACCTCATCAAATCGATTGCATGTGACTTCATGAAAGTCGAAATCGTGAAGACCACACTCCCCAAAGATCTGAATCCTGTGGACGTCAGTCAACACATGCTATTACACCAAACCTATCTTGGTTTAGGTGCGTCAGCTACTCGTCACGAAATTGAAGCCGGAGCCAGCAAAGAAGACGTCGACAAATTTTTTACAGACTGTAAAAATTTTCTGATCGAAAGTATTTTGCAGATACAAAAAAAGATTCGATTTAGATGCAGAAGTACACGGAATTGTAGAGTGTCTCTTGCCTACCAATGCTGCTAATCGCAAGCCAAGTTCTTTAGAAAGAATCTGCAACTTGTTGCCTTATCTAAGCGATATCCTCGACGTCCGCCAGCTTGATCTGGAATGGAGAGAGCATGTCTTTGAAGAGAGAATCAATCCCGGTCTTCAGTGGGATGAATACTGGTTGGTCGTTCGTGATGCCAAAACCCCAACAGGTGATGCTAGGTACCCATTTCTCATATGATTCTTTGAAATTCTTGCGTCTTTACCATTTGCAAACGTAGCTGTAGAAAAAATCTTTAGTCAACTTAAATTGGTTAAAACCGATCACCGAAATTCTTTAAAGTCCACGACTTTGGTGTCGTTACTCCAAAGTAAGATGCAAATGAAGAATAACCACTGGTGTGCCGCCAGCCTCAAACCAAATAAAAAAGTTTTGGAGCTTGCTTCAAAAATGAAGTCAAGTGCTACGGATGAGGAAGTTAGAGAACCAAGAAATGACCTTCTTAAAAAACTGTAGTTTAGATTAAATATCAGATATAAGGCTAGTTTCAACTCAGGAAAAATCTCCTTTGGATTGGAACGGACAGGGAAATTTCTAGAAAATTTCCTTTGCCAGTGATTTCGCAGGCGGCGTTAATACAAAGGAAACTTTCCTGTCCTGTCCGATCCAAAGGAGAATTTTCCTGGATGGAAACTAGCCTATAATCATACAAGGTATACTTCGAAGTGTGATACTATGTCAAAGTAGAATTTATCATAGAGTAGCATCACTGTTCATGTTAAAATTACGATTGTGTTTTTATATTGCAACCGGATTGAGCTTGTTTAATGTTAATGAATTATTTTCCCCATTTTGTGACGTTTGCGTGATATTTACATTTACTTGATCCTGGGAGTAATAGCAAAGTGCTTATTTTAACCATGTTCTAACTGATCTCGCATATTTCCTTTGATTTTGGTGACAAAAGTTGTAAAATTGTTGAAGGAAATATGAAGGAAATTTTGACATTTATGAAGGATATTTTGGGTCAAATAAGGAAAAAAAAAGGAATTTTCGGTTTTCAAATATGGAAGCACTGGAAGTAGGACCATATTGACAAAGATGTCGCAAAATTGCCGGTTTTCACACGAATGCAAACAACGAATTTTTTAAAGCTGTATGTTCAACATTGGAAAATAAAATTATAGCGGTTTTGTAAAGCAGGAAATTTTACACTACTTAGCAAATTCTAACGCATTTCCGTCTCGTTTTGACTGAGAAATGAAAAAAATCGCGTTCTCTGGAACATGTTCAGGAAAGTCGCGATTTTGACCCGCACCATGAGGGAAAAAATCAAGGTCTCTCCAACATGCCCAAAAAAATCCCGATTTCGACCTGCACGAAGACGGGAGAAAATCGCATTCTCTCAACCATGTTCAAAAAAGTTGCAATTTCGCCATTGTCGACTTATGCAAAATGGCAATGTTTCCAAAGTTAGCTTGCACAGATGACGATCAAAGAGGATGTTTAGGTCTTCAAGGAGGATGTTGCAGCGACTGGTGCTCCGGTTATTATTTTTACTATATATGAGGGGCAGATGCCCTGCGAATGAGTGCGAGTGCAAAAGAAAACTAGCTCGTTGTGGTGGGAAAGAAGCTTCTTTGCCTTTGGGCAAAGAAGCGCTGCGATCTCCGAAGTTTTGCTTCAAAGAGGCACGAATGTTGTGCATGATGTCCATTGGACATGGTGAACACACCAAGGGAAAGCGCGAGTTCAGCCGTTCCGTTGGTTGTTGGCCAACCAACCGCTCGGTCGTCTCGGCATGTACCGTTCCCAGTGCAAACCTGCGGTTGCACGCCCGTTTTGCGTTGTCAGACGAAAGAGCACGTTTAGAGACATGGCAAAGAAACACACAGAATAAAGATGCCCTGTCTAAAACGAACCGAACGTTTTTGACCGTTTTCGTTTGCAAGGGTAGTTAACTGGTTGATCCTGCCAGTATCTTATGCTTGTCTCAAAGATTAAGCACGCATGTCTAAGTATAAGCACTTGTACTGTGAAACTACGAATGCCTCATGAAATCAGTTATCGTTTATTTGATTATACTCTCTGACTACTTGGATAACCATAGTAATTCTAGAGCTAATACATGCGAAAAGTCCCCACTCTTGCGGAAGGGATGTATTTATTAGATTAAAAACCAATGCGACTTCGCAACCGCTTACCCACTTGGTGATTCATAGTAACTGTTCGAATCGCATGGCCTTCTCTGTTCGTGCTGGCGATGTTTCGTTCAAATTTCTGCTCTATCAACTGTCAATGGTAAGGTAGTGGCTTACCATGGTTGCAACGGATGATGGAGAATTAGGGTTCGACTCCGGAGAGGGAGCCTGAGAAACGGCTACCACATCCAAGGAAGGCTGCAGGTGTGCAAATTACCCAATCCTGACTTGGGTAGGTAGTGACAAAAAATAACAATACAGGGCTTTTTTGTAGTCTTGTAATTGGAATGAGTACAATTTAAATCTCTTAACGCTCTCGACTTCTTAGAGGGACTGTTGCGTGTTTAGCCAAAGTCAAGAAGGCAATAACAGGTATGTGATGCCCTTAGATGTCCTGGGCCACAAGCGCGCTACTCTGACAATGGCAACCAGTCGCTCCCTCACCGAAAGGTGTAAGTAATCTTGTGAATCATCATCGTGCTGGGGATAGATCATTGTAATTCTTGATCTTGAACGAGGAATTCCAAGTAAGCGCAAGTCATCAGCTTGCGTTGATTACGTCCATGCCCTTTGTACACACCGCCCGTTGCTACTACCGATTGAATGGTTTAGTGAGGCCTCTGGATTGGCACTGTCAGTTAAGAATTAAACGAGACTTACCTAAGTTGAAGTTTGATTACAATTCTGCCAAATCAGTACAGTACAGAGGGGTTAACATGAGATGCGCACGCACCGCCGTGGATCAGCTTTCGACAAGAAACGTTTTGTGTTCACGTATAAACAAACAAAAGAACGACCCTGCTAATGAGGAAGAACGATAACCATCGTCTCACACTGAGGTAAAAATTGGGCCGGGAGAAAATTATGGGAACTTCGGGCATGTTAACCCTTCTGTACTGTACTGATTTGGCAGAATTGTATCAAACTTCAACTTAGGTAAGTCTCGTTTAATTCTTAATTCTACCAAATCACCACAGACATCCGGGTTACCATGAGATTTCAAAGCCGGGAACACAAAATGGCAAAAACACATATGCAAGAAAAACAACAACAGAAGTTTAATTAACGACCACCACGTACAGAAAATTAAACTACGCGTGCAAAATGGCTCGACTCATTTGGTCTGTGACTGCAACTGGTCTATTGTAGAAACGACGAAAAGTAGACTCTTGTTTCCACCCAACGGTGGCTAAAATTACGTCCACTGGGATAGTAGCAACCGCTTTGCTAGTTGCTGCGCTCCTAGTACTGTGAGCAGAGAATTGCTTTGTATCCACTCCGGCTTTACCCAATAAGGTTTTTATCCAACGCCCAATGGTCGATGTGGTTACAGCACTATAAGGCTTAATATAAGACACAAACAAACTGGTAGAGGACCTCAAATTCCTCGTAACGTTTAAATAACAGTCCAAAGTTTCATAAACACACAGTTCTTTAACTGTATACCGATATAAACACAAGTCTCCAAACACCGACCCCGGACGGTCCTGTTTAAGGTGAGCAGTAAGGGCGAAACAATAACAATCCACTGTTTTAACCATGTAATCCGCTGAGATATCCATAAAGGTCAACGCCTGACACCGTTGGCCCATCGTTAGAGCAACCAATAAGACCAATTTGAGTGTAAAGTCCTTCAGAGACAAATCGCGTAACGGCCATAATGTAACCAAATAGTCGAGGACAGGATCAACCGACCAAATGGAACGGTATTTCGGGACAGGTTTAACCACATTGAAAACGCCTTTGAGATATTTACATACGAGGAAATGACGACCAACAGGGATCTGGTTAAGGCTGCGATCAAGCGTAAAATCCAAGGTAGATACAGCCGAACGAGCCGTATTAAGCGAGGAATAACTCATACCCGCCTTGAAAAGTGTATGCAAAAACATCAAAAGGGCCTTTATAGTTGGCCGCAGAGGATCACACGACCCTTGCACACAAAACTGTATCCACTTTGCGATGTAATGGCTGTATTGCGGTGGTCGCGTCTCTCCACGACTGCATGATGACATCGACAATGTTTGTCGGAATATCTGCGTCCTGTAATGATCTGCGGATAATTTGCAGACCATTAACTGCAGTCGACCTTGTAGAGGATGCGTCCCCTCCAGAGTGGGATGGACTAGGTTCTGTGGAGTCACGTTGAATATCCGCGGAGTCTCCACGAAAAGACTGAGAACGACCGAGAAGAAGGGCTGTGTGGGCCATAGCGGAACAACTAGGATTCCTGTTGACTTGTCGTGAATGATCTTTTGGACACACCTAGAGACAAGACAAAAAGGCGGGAAAGCATAAAAGAAACTATGCCATTTAATTGAAAAGGCATCTATAAAGCTCGCCTGTGGGTCCGGTTTCCAAGAGGCGTAATTGGCAAGTTGAGTGTTTAAACGACTAGCAAATAAATCTATGTCAGGCCGACCAAAGACGTTAATGATAGTCTGAAACGTCTTTTTCGATAACATCCACTCCAGATTTAAATTAAGATTTCGAGACAAGTGGTCAGCATCGACATTGTTAGTGCCACTAATGTGAGCAGCTGACAAGCAAATATCCCTAGAAATAGCCCAATTCCAAATTAGCTTGGAACAGAATTGCAATGGGCAGACTTACAACCACCCATTTCATTAATATAAGTCACTGCGGTCATATTATCGCACATTACACGAATATGAACAAGACTAGCATTATTTAACAAAGACGAGAGCGCTAGATAAACCGACTGTAATTCTAGAAAATTAATATGGCGATGAGCTTCAGCATTAGACCAGACACCGGAAGTACTTAGCCCGTTGTCCAGTGTTGCACCCCAGCCGACGCCGGATGCATCTGTGTGTAAGACAATATCCGGCTGGGGGTGACAAATTTTCTTGCTGGCCGTAGGGATGGTAGTTATCCACCACGTTAACTCTTCTAAACTATCCGACGATAGAGACATTAATTTATCAAAATCACCAAGATGTATTCTCAAATGAGAATCTTTATCTGCCTCCAACTGGCGATAATAAAGCGGACCAAACTCAACCCCAGGGAAGGAGGAAACTAAGGATCCAATTAGGGATGCAACCTGACGAATAGTAAACAAAATATTTGGCTGTCGAAACTTCTGACACATCTGGATCAATTTATCCCTTTTCAAAGGAGTAAGGGTTACTGTCATAGTGACAGAATTTAAGAGAAACCCAAGAAACTCGATACACTGAGTTGGAACAAGAACAGACTTATCCGGGTGAATTTTAAAACCTAAATCACTAATAAGCTGTACAGCATGTAAAGTAGCCTGAAGGCATTCCTGCTGTGTGTCTTCAATGTACAGAGAGTCATCAATATAACTTAAACAAGTGTGTCCCCACTGGGTCCATAACGTGGCAAAAACCGGCTTCATAACCTTAGTGAATATTCTAGGACTACTAGATAAACCCATAGGTAAACAAGTAAAACAATAAAGTGTTTCCTTCCAAATAAATTTCAGGTATTTTTGACATTCAGGTGCAATCGGAATAGAATAATAAGCATCCTTTAGATCAATGGAAGTCATGAAACAACCCAGTCTCATGAGCTTAATAGCAGTGTCCAAAGTATCCATCTTAAAATGATGATAGGACACATATTCATTTAAACCTTTAAGATTGAAGATGACTCTAGAAGATCCATCTTTCTTGGGGGTAATAAAGATAGGTGAAACAACTTGGTCAGGTTCTGAAAAGGACTGCTTAATTATCCCTTTCTGTAAGAACTTGGTAATCTCAGAATCAATTAGTTCTTGCTCCGTTAAATTAAAAGTAAAATAAGGTCTAGATTTACTAATGGCTGAGTCAGGTAAAGAATTAAATTCAATGTGGCAATGTGTAACAGCATTCAAAACAAATGGATCTGAAGTAATTTCTGTCCATGCCTTGACACAATGCTTTAAACCCCCAGCTGAAAAAGTGGGTTGATTGGTAATGATAGAAGAAATAGAACGTTGACCTACCTGTTTTGTCACTCCTACTGACTCTTGCTGGTCTTGGACATTGAGGATGGGGGACGGGTGAGCCCCCGGCTGCCGCCTAAAAAAGACCTCGCTCTTCCGCGTCCTGCACTCTGATGAAATCGACCACGTCCACGTATACCTCGTCTACTGGACACTTTATAGGGCTCAAAACGTGGTGCGGAAGTGACTTTACTGCCAAGCATATAAGATTTGCTCACCTCCTCTACTTCCTTGCTAAGATCATCGCCAAATAAGTTCGTAGAAATGGCGACAGATGGGTTACACAATGATCCATATTGTTTGTTCAAATCAGGGCGAATTAAATCGCGGCGCTTTAAGTTAATTTCTCGATTGGCTGCCAGCAGCAAAACAGCTGCATGAGTTAGCACACGTTTCTGGTCTCCACCAGCAGAATTACATACTTCAAGAACCGCACAGAGGCCGGAGATCATCAGTCCCTGAGCTTTCTGAATAGCAGAATCACGATTGCGAGTATCTTGCCGCATTTGATGCCAAATCTGCTTATTCACTTTAAGAGAAACCAACGTCGGACAATTTTCTGGCCGGACATACTTAGGCTGCAATTCCTGCAGTTTCTCTTTGGGCAGCTTATCTTTTAAAAGCCCATTAACAATTTCAGCTAAACCAGCTGCGATTGGAGCAGACGCGCGCTCATTGACAGAAAACTCTTAGGCTAAGGTCTGAAAAGATCCCTCGACACTAGGACTATCCTGTGCTGGCTGCACAAAGCTGTCGATCTTATCAGTGAGCCCAGGATCGGAAATTCCTGCGATGGAGCCTTCGGCTTCATCATCAATAGCGACCATGTCAAAATCAGAATAGACTTGATCAATGTTCTGCTGGACTCGAGTTAAAATGTCGTTTTTAGTCTCATCTAACAACTCTTTAAACAAAGCCTTAAATTGAGGCAAAGATGTACTGCTCCCAAGGTCGGTACCGGACTCAACGGTAGATTGCTCCATAATCTAAACAGAAAGATAGAGTGCCTCTATCAACGGGCGAACAATGCCCAAACCAACAAGAAAAGACACGTCTTATTCTCGTGGAAAAAGTATAGAACAGGACACGTCCTGTACACAATCAACCGTGGCAATATGACTCGTCACAAAACCGGGAATTGAACAGCTTTTATTTGTATAAATATGGTAGATCTCGTCTACAAAATTAGCCACGCTAAACAAGCGGATAAAAGAAAGTTAACTTACCTGCTAAAATGAACAAAATCGAACGATTTTAAAACAAAAATTCCCGTAGAAATGTAGAACACATGCGAATCCAACGGCGATAAACAATGCACTGATCCACGGCGGTGCGTGCGCATCTCATGGTAACCCGGATGTCTGTGGTGATTTGGTAGAATTGAAACTTCAGAAGGATCATCAATGTTTCGCTTGGCAATCAAACGAGCTATGAACTTACAACCACGAGTCAGGTGAGCGCTTGTTCGCTCTTAAATGTTCGGTGGATGGACACATTTATTCATTTAACGCTATGAGCGCTTCATTTCGCCATTGCCCGGCCTCCCCGTTTTACTTTTTCAAACACAAAACATGGAAGTTTAACTGTGTGTTTTATATTTTTTTTTCAAAATATACAACTTTTAACGGTGGATCTCTTAGCTCCTGCATTGATGAACAACGCAGCCAGCTGTGCTAGGTTGTGTGAACTGCATAATTCAGTGAATCACCGAATCTTTGAACGCAAATGGCGCTCTCGGTTATACCGTGAGCATGTCCGTCTGAGTGTTGGTTAATGAAACGCCGAGTTGGTTTCGACTTGATTGGGGCGTCCTGCTGCAGCTCGAAGCAGCGCGTCCCGCGAAGTGCAGCGCACGTTGCCGTCGCGACGTTACCAACGTGCGAACGAAGCCTGAACTATTTTATAGCAAAGGAGCTCTTCGTTTCGCGCGTGCTGGCCGACGCGCACGACATGTTCCATTCATTCATTCATTAACCTCAGATCAGGCAAGATTACCCGCTGAATTTAAGCATTTTACTAAGCGGAGGAAAAGAAACTAACAAGGATTCCCCCAGTAATGGCGAATGAAGAGGGAACAGCTCAACTTGAAAATCTCTGTTGTGTTGCCACAGTGAATTGTAGTTTGCTCGACCCCTCGCGATGTGCTTTCAAAGAGTCGGGTTGTTTGGGAATGCAGCCCAAAACGGGTGGTAAATATCATCTAAAGCTAATTACAGGCAGGAGACCGATAGCGAACAAGTACCGTGAAAGAAAGATGAAAAGGACTTTGAAAAGAGAGTTAAAGAGTACTTGAAACCGTTGAAAGGGAAGCGAATGGAGTTAGCAATTTGCCCTGCCAGGCTCAGTCGCTCTAAATAGTTTAATAATACTGTTTGCCACAATTGCCATAAAACTATCTAAAATTGTTTGATCCATATTAAAAAGTTATTGGGTGCCACCAATTAAGGTCTCAAAGAGATCCTGTTTGTCCATATTGTTCAAATATGACACAATTTGGATTGGTAGGTTGTCAGTAATATCGTCCCACATTGAACTTCGCTCGCGACACAGTTTTGAGTAATTAATTAATTAATTCATAATGAAGTGGTAGCTATAATATCTTCCAGATTTCTCTGGCAAAGTTTACATGTATAAAATTCAGCACACTTCAGAACACCTCTGATTAAACTGTCAGGAACATTTCCACAAAGTATGTTCACCAAATTTGGTATTGGGACACGATGCAGAGGATTTCTCTTCGCTACCTCCCAATGAATAATAGGTTTCAAATCATGGTGCGTTCTCCTCAATCTTTGTAATCCAGGTTTTTCCAGTAGCTTTTGCTTCCATATTTTTGTTTTGTGGGTGTTTATAGCTTCCACAACAATATTACACCAGGAATTTTTACTAGGAAATATACTGTTTTCGAGGTAATCTTCGACAAACTGATACAAATTGTATGTTTTAAGAATTTCTAACATATCTGGAATATATCCTTGACTTACAAGTTTTGTCCTCAATCAAATATGAAATCAACCTTGTAATAAATATTTTCTTGTGGAACGATTTAGGCGAAGCACGACAAAGTGATCCAAAGAATATAAGTTTCGCTTTATTTATGTAACCGACAGTTGTCCACATTCCAATAGTTCCAAGAGCCGCTGCATTGTGTGTTGTTGGACTCAAACCTTGCATTTGCTTTGCTGCAAACGTAGTTGACCTGTTCAAGATTTCGACCTCGGTTTTACTTAGATTTGAGCAAACTTTGCAGCCATATAATAAAGCAGGAATGCCAAAAGTTCTCCATACAGTGGCGCTATAAATAGGATTTAATCCCCCAAGACCAATGTCCGCGCCCATTAAGCCGTAAACCACTGATTTGCCTTTCTTAACCACTTCGGTAGATCTCTCAAAACTGGAAAAGTTGCCGTTAAGTAATATACCGACATGTTCCCACGAATGTTTCTCGCTAATTTTTTTACCATTAAGATACCACCTCCTGCTTTCGTTTCTACGGTTGTTCATTTGTGTTGTTTCACCAAAAGTGACCACCGTCGTCTTTTCAGGATTAAATTGAAATCACCATTTATTGCTGTACTCCTCTATCGCGTTGATCATACGTTGTAGGCCGTCAACTTGCAATGACAGTAAAGTTACATCATCAGCAACTAATACGGAATTGTAGTAAATATCATTAACAATCACACCATAGCCAGTAGATTTTAGTACATCTGGGATATCATTATTGAAACAAAGATACAGCCATGGCGACAGCACACATCCTGGCCTTACACCTTGTTTCACATGAAACATGGGGGAGAATTTAATCATTCAAAGAAACACAACACCTCATCCTGTGGTACCATTTACGCAGAACCCGCCATGATCTTCCTTTCATTCCAACGTTAAAATAACTTGAAGAACAGACCATCCAACCATACAGAGTCAAATGCTTTTGTTGAGCCCAAAAAGCAGCAGTACACTTTACTTCCTTTTTCTATATTGGCATGGATGATCTCTTGAAGTACGAAGCTGGACTTGAACACAACTCTTGTTTTCTTGATAGGCGAATTGAAAGTCATTCGGAATGCCAAGCAGTTGAAAAGTTGGGGTCCAACGATATTTATTATCAGACGCTCAAATATCTTTCCAATAACATTTAACAGAGTAATGCCACGGTAATTATTTTTGTGTCGTTTACTTCTTTTCCCTTTGTAGAGTGAAACGATATTTCCAGTAACCAATTATCCACAACGTGTTCTAAAACACAGACAGCATTAAATATTTTTGTAAGGATTTTATACAAAGTTGGTCTACCAAATTTAATATGCTCGTATTTTATAGTATCTAAACCACCGGCTTTCCCATTAGGAAGTCTTTCACAAATTGTTGCTACTTCAGAAACTTCAAATGGTTTGTCTAGTGGATCTTCATATTGCAAACTTTCTTGTGCGTGATCATTCAATTTCTCTTCAACATAGTTTTTGAAATTAGTGTCATAAGAAGGTTCATTTTTTGGTGTATATAGATCTTCGTAATGTTGTTTCCATATCTCAAGTATATCATCCTCGTCTGCTATAAATTTGTCCGTCCACCTCTAACATCATATTAGGGGGGTCTTTTCCCTTTTTCTGACGAGACACCGTCTTTATGAAAATACTTCTGTCTGTATCATATAGCTCTTCCAGTTTTTGAATCGATTTGGTCTCCTCTTCGTAAATCGCTCTTCTTTGTGCTTTACGAAACTCCTTTTTTGCTTGCTTATAATCAAAAAACGACTGATGCTCCTGACCTCTTGGCCTGCCATCTTCTATCCAAACCCTTCTACACTTTTTAACATTCTTTTTTAACATTCTTTTTAACATTCTTTTTTATATATATGGGGTATATATAGTCTGCTAATCAGCGGCACAAAGCTTGTATGGTCACGTGGGTTTCCCGAGAAATTGTGGGACTCATTTTGATTGGTTAGCTTATAATTATGCAAAATAATCAAAATTTGAGAATATTTATTATTATCACAAACAACATGGCGTCCTTCATCGAACCATCTTTACTTGAAGGAGAGCACTTTTCGGAAGCTATTCGGATTGTATGCTGTTTTTTTCAAGTGGAAAGTCTTCATCGAGAGCAAGTCGAAGCACTCAAAGCCTTCTTACTCCGTAAGAATATCTTCTTTATTGCTGGCACAGGCTACGGGAAGTCTCTAGTCTTCCAAGCGGTTCCTCTCATCGCTGACCTTCTCGAAGAACAAGTCGTTGGAACCAGCATTGCAATCGTAATATGTCCTTTGGTGTCTCTGATGCTCGACCAAGTCGCGTATTTGAAGTCCTTAGGATTAAATGCTGCTGCTGTGTACCAAGGCCAAAACGAGGATGTGTTGAGAGAGATCGAACAAGGTCACTATGCCTATATTTACGCTACTCCTGAATCGATGCTAAGTGTAAAGCGATGGCAAAAGATGCTAAAAACGCCATACTTCATTGAGCATTGTGTTCTAGTTGCAGTGGACGAAGCTCACTGCATCAGTCAATGGTAAGTACTATTAAAGGTTGTTCTGTTGTTTACATTGAAATGTGTCCACTCATACTAACTATGTAGTCATCAATCACAAGCAGCTATCTGCTAAGGAAATTAATATAATTTTAATTTAATATCATCATCGTAATAATCATAGTATCATAATTTTGAAAATACATACTTATTGCAAAGTTGCTCTTTCCTTGTTTATTCTTGTGAAATACTTCAATCAGTTCAATGTTGAAACCATGCAATTTTAAATGTGTTCATCAAAGAAATTGAACATGAACGTTGGTTTTATGCCATATTTTTTTCATTTTTGCTTTCAGGGGGCTACCTGGAGCAAAACCTGTGCCCTTCAGGAAGTGGTATGGGAACTTGGGGGAGCTGAGGGCACTATTCAAAGATGTCAATTTCATTGCATGTACAGCAACTGCTACAACTTCTACCAAATCCAAGATCTTCAATGTTCTGCAAATGAACCGTGGAAATACATTGGAGATCGAGGTAAGTCCAGACCTGGCAAACCTGATGTATGCGATGCAATATGTTGATAATGAAATTCCCCTCCGCGATGTGTTCGACAATGTTATTGAGCATGTTCGAACTGAAAAGACAAGAACTCCCAGAACAATCATTTATTGCCAAACAATAAAACAGTGTGCGATTCTCTGGAGAACTTTTAAGCTGGAGTTGGAGGAGGACTTTTATCTGGAGCAAAGTACTTTAGCAAAGGATTGCCTTGTTCAGATGTTCCACTCAGGTACACCAAAGTCCACAAAGCAGCTAATTTTGGATAATATAGCAAAGGTGGATGGTCACATCCGTATCCTTATTTGTACAATTGCTTTTGGGATGGGGATTGATTGTAAGGGTGTCCACTATGTGATCCATTTTGGTCCATCATCTAACATTGAAAGCTAGGTCCAGGGGTGTGGTAGGGCTCGGCGTGATGGCCATGAAAGCACTTGTGTCATGCTTTATAACTCTTTCTTGGCATCACATTGTGGAGACGACATGAAAAAGTACTTGGAGAACAAGGAATGTCGGTGAAAAGAAATTCTGAAATATTTTCCAGGTAACCATGTCATCAAATGCAAAGGCTGTAAATGCTGCGATGTTTGTGCCACCACATGTACCTGTGCTGCCAAAGCTGGGAAATGTAAGTTTTCAATGTTAATGAAAGTGAAGGAATTGGAGGAAGGAAAGTACCACTACACTAAGAGAAGAGCGGTTGGTCAGGAACAGAGGAAGGCATTAGAGGCAAAATTGACAACATACATGATGGAACTAAGAGACAAGTCAATCAAACCTGTATTGTATCCAAACATATTTTTTGAGTTTGGAAAGCCTCAGATTGCACAGGTTGTACAGAGTTGCTATCAACTCTTTTCAATGGAATACATCCAGAATGCTGTTGAAATATGGCGGAGTGAACATGCCAAGAGGGTTTTAATGATTCTAAGCGATGTTTTTGAGGACATCGCTGATATTGGACTTGGCATTGAGGAATATGACAAAGAGTTTGACATGGACTCAGAATGGCAAGAAATCAGAGATGACTCTGATTTGAACTTGCTTACCCATGATACAATGGACATCTCAATGGCATCAGAACTCAGTGATATCATGAGTGAACTTGACAGTTCTTGTGAAACTGTTACGAACAGAAGTTCTATGTTGAACACTTTTGCTATTGAAGCATCCCACCGTATCAATGCTAATGATGACATGGAATGCTAAATTGGAATTTAAAATGTATATATATATATATATATGTATATATAATGTATATTATAGACTTTATTAAATTGAGATATATAATTTATGACATACATAAAAATATAATTTTTTATTTATCTGGCTGTCTTGTGTAAATAAATTGATTTCTTGTGCTCAGTCAACCACTTAAACATTGATTTCATATCAAAACCATTTAGTATTGATGGTGCAATGTTAGTAAATCTCTTTAATTTCCGGTTTGAACATTCTGTGAGAGCATCACATTTCACCAGTTCTTTTATAACTTTGTTTAAGTCAGAAGTTGCTTTTGTTTTGATATGACGCCCAGACTGCTTACGTAGCTGGCAGTCTTGGTCAAAATTTTCCATTAATTGTTTGGTAACTGTGATGGATTTGCAGAAACGGTTGACAGCCTTTTCATTAGATGCATTTGGCCCCATCTTCTTGATGACTTCCTTTAATACCCTGTTGTAATGCTCCAATGCAAGATCTAGAGGAATGTTTCCTCCTGCACCATATCTGGCTTTAATTGACCAGTTCCAAATCAGCCGATGGGCATCTCGTGGAGACAGAAGGACATGAATTTGGCACAAAATTGTAAGTGCTTCCAATGCGTACTTACAACTTCTCTGACCATCATTCTTCAGAAACAAAAGGAAGAATTTCCAACAGCGTATTATACGTAGACCATCTCCTTCAGAGATAGCATTGCAGAAATTTACAAACAGCATTCCATACTCAAGGAGTGCAAGTTGATAGGAGAACATGTCATCTCGTTTGCAAATTGATACACTTGAGGTATCTTCTATGGTGGATTGTACTTTGTCAGCATGCAATCCATGAGTCTTCTTATGTTCAATCCTGCTCTTGCCATTGTATTTGAATGATTTCAGGCATCCTTGATGTCTGCATGGGTAACGCCCAGTGGGGGCAGATTTTGTTGAGTTTAATTCCTTTTCCAACTTGTTTATTAATGATTTTGCATTCTCTTCATGTAAAATAAATTTATCCACAATCTTTAAAGACAAATATTTTAGGAACTCTTTTTGTGTAGACAGAGGTGCTTGTTTTAAAGATTGAGGAAGCACAGATTCTACAGGTTCCTCATCAGTTGCACTTATCTGCAAAGTGTTCAGTGTTGCTGCAACAAGTCGTGCCTCAATCTCCATATTGAAGAACTGCTTGCATGCACTAAACTTCGTCTTGACTTCTTCAACAACATTCCGTCGGTTGATCAGGTTCCTGTCTGCATACAAAGTGCACTGATCAAATGGTACACTTGGATTATAAAAATAATCAAAGGCAACCTACAAATAAAAAAATAGGAGCAAACTTTGTGCCATACTGAAAGTACAGTACAGTATTACTTTTTAGTGTTAATAACCAAGGGAAGGACCCATACTAGAAAAATATCAGACAGCGGTCTTGCAAGTGAAGCAAGGTTTCTACAACCCTGCGGCCATGCATCACATACTATATAGTTTGATCCAATATATCATCTGTGGTGCAGGCTAGGTTCATACATGAAAGGCCAATGTATGGTATTTTTCTACTATAAAAAACTGACAATAGCAAGGTTATTAAGAGATTTATTATATGGAATTATTGTATGGTACATACCTGCAAGAACTTCATTTGTGCATGGAAATCTGAAACCTCCATATGGAGCCCCTCTTTCCTTTCTTCTGCAGTGAGCCCATTTGCCACTTGAAGGAGATGGTTTATACCACGTTCGATTGAGAGCTGATCTCCAGCAACGCCCTGACTGGACACATACACCTTTTCTTCACCATAGCTGGGAGAATATTTATTGATTTTCTCAATGACATTAGCAATTCCTTCAGCTTTGTTCTCATTCTCAAATAACATCCCAAGGAAAACCTTAAAATAAAGAATGCTCAAGGTATCATTAAGGAACTCCCTGCATGGTTTACTCACTAAACTTGTGGGGGAATCACTGTGAGGATTCAGGTGAAATTGTAATAAAATTCCTTGGGGACCCCTGTTTGTTACAAGCAGAACAAATATGTATGGTACATGCAAGTGAGCTATTGCATATCATGTTACAATAAGGTTTACTCACTGTATCTGTTTTCTTCCTCATTTCAGCCTGATACTGGTGCTTGATCTGCCTTGGGGCACACTTGCTCAAAAAATGCAAGCAAACAATGTTTTTAACAATCATTTGTGCCACCAGTGTAGCATAATTCTCCCTCTGTAGCACATGCTCTTCTCTGTCTGGGATAAATACTCCATTATCTACTGTAAGGATTGTGGACAGTTTAGGTGGCACAGTTGACAGATGGTTACCAGACACTCTGTTCTCTGTGCACATATGGCTAACCCAGTGGTTGTCGACACTTTGATGTTCCTCGGTCATGTGATGCACATTTTGCTTGAAGTCAAAATTGTCAAACACAATTTTTCTTCCCATATCTGGCGCAATGTGGTGCCCAGTGTCTTCAAGTGCAGCATTGTCAACTTCATCTTCCCTGTCAATATCTCCCTGCACTCTCTTTCCTTCAGCAGCAACCCTCTCCAAATTAGCAGCATTGTGATTGTGCCCATATTCATCAAGCTTCCTGTATAGGAAGGTATGGGACACAGTAACACGATACACTCCAAGACGAGACAGTGTGGACTGAAATTAAAAAAAAACCCAGAAAATATTATCAATTTGTCAATGCCACCAAACAAAATAAGGTTAAACAAGACTATACTAAGATGAATACTGTATTTAAAACTATGGTAAAACAAATCTTACCATTAAACCTGAATGTTGGATCATTATGGTATTCACAAGCTGCACAGCTGTCATGCTGGGGCATCGGTTCTTTAGGCACACTGCTGCAGCCATACAAACTGCTGGAATCCAGAACAGGTCTTCAGCACTCCGTCTTCTGCATACAGAGGCAGTCAACAAGACACTGTGTAACAGAGGTGTACGTTCTTTCAATTCCTTTTCAAGTTTTGTAGGTGTGAAGTTCAGGATAGCATCTTTTTTAGTCATTCTTAGCATTCTTGGCCTTTTACTTGAACACATGTTGCATGACTCCTTGTCTATTTCCTTTAGAAACAACAATATCAGTTGTTCTCTGATTTTGATATTCTTCCAGGCAGCCCTCGCAATTTGAGTGTATGTGCCACGACACGTCATCTTACCAAGGGAACATAAGTCTGCAGGTAGCATTCTGGTGGTGGCTTGGGTTTTCCATTGCACATTAACTGATACTAATGTGTCCTTAACGTTCTGATGTGATTTGTCAGAAGGTGGTCGTGAAGTGGCCGGACGAGGCTTTACTGGTGTGGACGACGCAATCGGTTGGAATGTATTATCATATGGTGACGGAATAATGCCATGATGAGGAGAGGCAGTACTCGAACGAGGTGTCTCGACAGATGTTACCGGTGGGCTTACGTAAACTGGCGCAAGCGGTCGAGGTTCCCTTTGCTCTGTGTTTGCCTCTTTCTCGAAATCGTCTGGTAGAGAACGCTTCGACGGGTGCTTCATCTTCACTGTTACACCTTTCGCTTGGGCTTTAGCTAGGTAGTCATCCTTTAGCTTTTGATTCAGATTCGCCAGCTTTTGACGATGCGTGATTCTTTGGGAAACAAGACTGAGACATGGCCGACAAATATGTCTGGAAACAGGTTGGACAACGAAATCCAAATCTTCTAGTTCGGCCGCAATGTCGAGAGAACACTTTCCTTTTACGAGATTTATATCTGACTTCTTTTCCAGCACAGAGAAACACAGCACGCACATCAGCGCGGCCATGTTGTCACAAATAATTATGCAATTTGCGCGCGAGATAATATACATAATCATAATTATAATACCGGAAATAATTCGAACATTCACGTGACCATACAAGCTTTGTGCCGCTGATTAGCAGACTATATATACCCCATATATAGTCTGCGTTGCAGGCTATAGGGCTGGAGAAACTTAACGGAGTGTTTGCAGTGATCTCTGGTGGCGAATAACCATATTGGGATGCACTAGCCACCCCTTGAGACGAGCTGGATTGGGCATTCTCTTTATCCCCCTTGAACATGCGCTTGATTTCATAAGTAACAACGCCAGTGTCTAGAAATTCGCACAACAGATAAATATCATTTGCTAGCCGTTGTTCGAGAGAAGAGAACGTACTCTGCCCTTTAGGTTTGCGTCAACTATACAAATTGCCTTTTGGAAATGATCCACTTTCTTGGCATTTAGACACAACTTCTAGCTTCAATTTAGTAAGACTGTCCACATCACCATGCTTTGCTAGATCTTCAACAATATAGTTGGGTCATCTACATTGATTCCGTGACCGTGTGCTGCAAAGGTCCATCTCCCAGTGAATTTATCTTCTTTAAAGGTTAAAAAACAAAAGGGAAAGTCTACAATTAAAAGCAAGAAACTAGGCAGGACTTGACAAATTCGGCAGGGTCTATGAGACCACTTTGTGGCAAGACGGGCCGCAGGATCATTATGTCCATCAATCTTGTTATATCACATTATCCTCGTCAGACAAACTTGAAAAAGCGAGGCAGCGAAAGAATAAAGAGCACGAGGTTGACCAGCATCCACCAGCATCATGTTCTGAGACACAGAGCGTTCGGTGTGATGACGAGACGGAAGGATCACCAGCACCCAAGCGCTTGCGTTCATCTGTATGTGGGCCTCTTCATGACAAGACGAAGTGTGTATGGTGTATGCGTGGTGAAGACTGCAAGTACCCGAATCGAGTGAGAGGAAAGTTGTTTACACTAAACACGCTGTCAGCATGGTGCTCATTTAAACGTCATCCAGTCCTGATTGACGACACGATGTTGAGAAATCGTCTCACACGGCTTGTCGAGTCAGCAAAAGATCCTTTCGCAAGTGATATCATGTACCACCATGCATGCTGGCAAAAGTACATTAGCCACGCGAAGCTTAAGTCAGATGATGCAATACATCTTCAACATGTTTGTCTCTCAGAGGCAAGAAGCATTTTCTTTAGGCACGTTGATTCTGTCATCCTTACAAACCGTGAGATTCGTTCACTTCAGTCACTTTTCGCTGACTACAAGCACATTGTCGGTGACTATGGCTACGCAGTGGGCGATATCAAGTCCCCGTATCTCAAGGATCTTCTTATCAATGAGTACCAAGACACGATTGGCTTTAAAGAAAGAAATGAGAAGAATAAGAGCCTGTGGGTTTATGACATTGGTGGAGGAGGTAGCTATATTGAAGCAGCAATATCTTCATTTGGCGTCAGTGACCAGCAGCTACTTGAAAACGTGGCACAGCGGCTATCTAAGACGATTAAAAACACATCGACTGTTCCTTGGCCACCTCGAATCTATCAGCTAGAACAAGAAGAAGAATTGTGTGAGTTGCTGTTGAAGTTATTGATACGGTTGAAACAGCCGAAAAGAAAATCCATCGATCTCAGCCCCACCACACTCAGCCTGGCTTCCATGATAACCTACCATGTGACCGGACGGCGTACCAGCACTGCTATTAACTTGGGAGTAAATGTACATGGTATGACGCGAAGTAGAGAATTGGTAGAAACTCTGCACAAAAGTGGTGTCTGCATGAGCTACGCAGACACGTTGCTCCTTTATGATCACTGGGCTTTAATTGATGTAAAAGCGTCCGCAACTTGTCCTCAGGAAATCGCAGATTACACGCCAGCTATTGTGGTTGTTGACAACGACGACTTCCAAATCGATTCACTAACAGGCAACGCAACGGGAGCTCATCGGACCAATGTTATGTTCGTACAACCAGACAAATACGAAGAGAAACCAGAGGAAACCTAGACAATTGGGCATATAAAGAAAAAGGAAATCTCTGAAGAACTGAGTCAAACGTGTACCAAGCTGACCTATGTACATCAGTACAAGTGCCCTACTGGCAGCAAGAGTGAACCACCATCTCGTCCTGTGGTAAATGCACCGGTGAATGGCACGTCGATTCAGCGAGCCCCTTCTGTAATACACGCAATGTCTCGTGCAGACAACGATGGTATCAAACTATCGCCTCATGAGCAGCAGGTTCCAGCGTACAGTGGTGCTCAGTCCTGTCACCATCCACCGCCCCAGAAGAGCAAGCCTTACTACCACACAACCTATAGGGAACCAACGAGCAAATCGGTTATGCATGACATCATGGTGAAACTGGTGAAGACCATGCATGAGAAGAATATTCCATTTTCCTTCCTCGTTGGCGATATGCCCACTTACAAGACGATCGTGCAGTTGAAGGCGGAGAATTCGGAACTATTTAAAAATATTGTTCCTATCCTTGGTGCTTTTCATCAGGCAGTGCGTGTCATACATCTACGCCATCTACAAACGATTTAAAGGCTCTGGTATGGCAGAAACTCTGGTCGCAGCAGAGGTAATTGTTGAGGGCTCCGTTGATTAAGCACTTCGAGGGAAACATTATAAATGGGGTGTGCGATGCATCATGCTCTGGAGAGAGATTCTCATCCACCAACGATTGAGAGCGGTTCTTGAACACGATGAACTGACGGAGGAGGTGAAGGAGAACCATGACACTTTACGTAATGCCCTCACGAAGTCGCAGGAAGATGTGGCCAAGGCTCACATGAATCTTGAGGATGATGACGACCTCAAAGAATTGATTAGACGAGTTTATGAGAAACCTGGTACGGATATGGGCAACTTCTGGGTCTCGTTCATGGAGATTTCCGATCCTCTGGTTCAGAATATCGATGCGTGCCATGCCGGAAATGGAGTTGAGTATTTGTCCTCAACATATGACATGTTGCCTTGGCTCATGGCATACGATAACCATGAGTATGGGAGATGGTTACCAGATTATTGGGCTATGCTGTCGTCACTATCAGATGAGCAAATGAAATTCTTCAACGGTCACTTTGCGCAATCCATGACAGGGCTGCCCTACTCGTGTCAACCGATGGATCTCTGGATTGAAACAACGATGAATCTAAATTCCAAGTTGAAGCAAGGTTTACTGCAGCTCCTGTTGAATGAGAAGCAATTGTTCTGTACCACGAGAAACGTGAACAACGTTGCAAGGGTGAAGGCTTTGTTAACCCAGAATCTCAAGTGTCACCGTCGCCACAGGAAGCACGTCGATTGTCAACCAGCAAGAATGAAGAAAGATGAGAAAGCAGTTCAAGACGTCCAAGAATGTTTGAAGGATTTTGGTGCTGATCCATTCGACATTGCTTCACCTACCTTGAGGTCACTTCAATCTGGTGTTATCGCCACAGCTGAGTTGGTAAATGACTTCGCGACCGCATTTTCTGACGCCAAAGCCCAGGTTGACATTCTGCTGCAGGAGCGAGTGTTTACTAAGAATGAGCCTCTCACGTCAACCATCCACAAGAATAAGAGGCGTAGCTTTGCTAACGATCAGGTCCGAACACCGCTTGGTGCACCTATGAAGGTGGCCCAGATGGAAAAGGCAGGGATGGCTGCCCTCATTGACCTTGCAGAGGGATCTGGTATGGTCCAACTCGAGTCAGTCTTGGAAAGCAGAGTTACTGAGGAATGCCTTTCACTCTACAACGTTGATGGATCAATGCGCAAAACAGCAAAAAGCAAGTTGTTAGAGATGTTCAACCTAGATCCAGTTGCTGAGAAACCACGTGACTATGTTACGTCGACATAGGGCTAATCTGGCGATTAGCCACTCCGACAGCCGAGAATCGCAAGTCTAAGAAAAGAGATGGAGCAGAGTACCACTGGAGTGACTACTTAGATAAGATTTGCGCTATCATCCTGTCACACCACGCTGATGCAAGCCTGGTCATCCTCATCAACGACAGGTATGACCTCCCTTTCATCATCAAAGATGATGAACACGATCGACAGGCAGCAAAGCATGATCATATTCCAAACGTCTATCCAAAGCCTGTAGACAAGTTCCCAGGAGCCTGCGAATTCAACAAATTTATGGTCAAATCCGCAAACAAAGTCAGACTGCAGAAGCTTGTTAAGCAACATCTGCAAATGCAAGTTGGTTTACTTCCAAGCGTCATCATATACTGTGAAGGTGAGACATCGACCAACCTTAGCACTGGCGTGGCTAGCATTGACTATGCCTTTAATCACCCAGAAGCAGATACTATGTTGTTCTCTGCCTATGCCAAACTGAGAGCCAGTGACTACAACGGAACAGTCGTCATTGATAGCGAGGACACAGATGTCTATGTCCAAGCGGCTTATGTCTCACAACAACTTGGAGGCGAATTGCTTATTAAACGAAAGCATGAGTTAATTAATTGCCATGACATGCTTTCTGAAGAAGTATCAAATATCATTATTCCTCTCCATGTGATAACTGGCAGTGACCACACATCTGCATTCTATGGGCACGGGAAAAAGCCGGTGTTGTCCAAAGTTACCAACGATCCTGAGGCAGGTGAGCTTCTGAAGCGAGTAGGAGAGGATGTGGAATTAACTGACGAAGTCAAGGCTGATATGCAGTCATTCATTATTTGCAATGTGTATGCTGAGAGTGGCAACTGTGGGCAAGCAAGAGCTTCCAAGTGGCACAAACTTAAGAAGAAAAGTACCATGCGTCTTCCCCCTGATGAAAACTCGTTAGATTTCCACCTTCAAAGGACAAATTACATCACATATTGTCAGCGCCATTATAACCTGCAAGAACACCCATCCGCCCTTGGCAATGGCTCAGAAATTATCAATGGGAAGTGTCGACCCATACGTCACACGCTGCCTGCATTGCCTAATCAGCTCACGCGTTTGGATTCTCCAGGTGACAGTACTGATGACAGCAGCAGTGAGGACGAGATGAGTGAATGTGTAGAATCGACCGACTGGGATGAAGAGTAACATTCTGCAGTTACTGAACTAAACATTCTGAAGTTTGAAGTTTATTTTGTTTACACAGTTTTCTACAATGTTATACACAGTAATACACATTTGCTGGATGTATGGATGTATGGATGTATGGATGTATGGATGTATGGATGTATGGATGTATGAATGTATGGATGTATGGATATATGGATATATGGATATATGGATATATGGATATATAGATATATAGATATATAGATATATAGATATATGGATATATGGATATATGGATATATAGATATATAGATATAAAGATATATAGATTTATAGATATATAGATATTGTTGAAACCATCGTTGTTATAGCAAAATAAAATCAGGCTTTATTCAACTTAAAACCTTGCCAAATAAAATTCTAAATATTTTGTACAAAATGGAGGTCAATTATAAAATGGAGGTCACCATCTTTTATACATTACAATTAATGCGGGCTCATAGAAATTATGAGCTACTTCATTTAGAATGAATAATTGTTATATCATTCTTCCTCCCTAAAAGTTTTAAACAATACAAAAACTAAATAATTTATAATAATTTAAATGTAACAATCCGATTCAATTCACCTCCTACCAACCATAACAAGCTGGTGGTTTATTCTCTCGAGTAGAACGCCTCAGACTAGTTTCCTTCGTCGATAAAATGTGTTAAGCATTATCACCATTTGACTGGATCTCGGGAACTTGTGGCGTCGTTGGATTTCGCGCTGGAGATAACCCACCTGATGCGGGTGAAGGTTCTTGCAAGGGTTGAGGTTCCACAGGGGTTCCATTCTGAGTGGAAGAGGACAGACATGGAGCTACAATCAGTGACAAAACTCTCCGGACATTTCACTGAAATTTTCAATATGAACCCCCCTTGTACCCCCCCGCCCCCTTTCAATGTTGAATATAAAAAATATGGCTTAATATATTACTTACTGTCGCTCCAAAGGCTTTCTACAGAAAAAAATTTGCCTTTAGCCAACATTGAAGAGGGGGACGGGGGAGAAGCCACTGTTTTTAATGAGCTGTCCAAAAAATGAACGAAAATATGTAAGTGTCCGGAAAGGTTTTGTCAGTGATTGTCTGGGTATTATTCGTCGCAATTGCCGTGGTTGAATTATTAATAAAGTTAACGATTTTTTATGAAAATGCATTTCTATGTATTACATTACTTTTTCTTTCCTCTGCTGTTGTTAAATCATTCTTAATGAGATTGAATAATGCATTACGTCATAATAGGAAAGGTGATAATTTATGCGTCAAGCATGCAACGTACCTATATAATAATAATCGCATGCTCTAATATTATTTTGACGCATGATTTCATGTAAACAATATATTATATGGATTCCAGTTCAACTGATGATGCCGGATTTTCCCAACATCAGAGACGTGCGAAGAGTTTATCTGCTAACATATAGTCAGGCTAACAAAAAGAAGTTTCCCACCAGAGCGTCTTTTGCAGAAGCGGTTATTGCAGCCTTTTCCAATGTTAATAACACGATTTTGCAATGGTGCTGTTCACTAGAATATCACCGCATCACCGGCGGAATTCACTATCACATGTGTGTTAAACTAAAGAATTGCCAACGCTGGCTACCAGCAAAGAAATTTCTTGCAGATTCGTATGGCATATCGGTTCATTTCTCAGATCTTCATACCAATTATTATACCGCTTGGCAGTACGTGACAAAAGAAGACCAAAGTGCAGAGCAAAGTGAGGGCCATCCCGACTTGAATAACAGCAACGGGCCGAAAACTATGAATGCTCATCTCGCTACAAGAGCATTGCGTAGTAAACGTAACACACAAGAAATGGGAGATTTCGACAGGCATGATGATGAAGGTTGTATTTCCGAACACGACATGCCCACGACGACTGATTCGCGCTGCGAAGGCAAACCTGCAAAGGCTAAGAGGCGCAAACGCTTGAGTGCATTCGAGTTCTCGCAAATTAGTGTGGAGAAAGGACTTAAAAACCGAACAGATGTTTTGGCCTTTGCTCATATGCAAAAGAATGAAGGAAAGACCGACATTGCGGAGTTTGTCGTGAACCGTGGAGCAAAGGTCGTCAACGACGCTATACAAACAGCATGGGAAATGGAAGGTGCTAAGGCTTCACAGGAACGCATGGCTAGGTCACGCATGGAAATTCTGCACGAAGCACGGCAGGAGACATGCAAATGTGTACCAACCTCTCAGTGGCACAACTTTGCTTTAGAATTGCTTCAAAACAATGGTATCCCGCACGAGTCGTTTGGAAATGCAGTGGGAGAGCTTTTGCGTAAAGGGCGAGGCAAATATAGGAATGTAATGCTCACAGGACCTGAAAATTGTGGTAAAACTTTCCTTTTGAATCCCCTTAACAACATTTACAAAACTTTTACAAATCCTGCTTCTACAAGTTTTGCGTGGGTTGGGGCTGAGCAAGCTGAAGTGCTATTTTTAAATGACTTCAGATGGTCGGCCCAAATTATCGCATGGCATGATTTTCTTTTGCTGCTCGAGGGACAATTAGTACACCTACCAGCGCCAAAGAGTCATTTTGCAAGGGATATTACTTTTGACCGGGACACACCTATCTTTGCCACAAGCAAACATCAACTGGTTTACGTGAAGAATGGAGCAATTGATGAGCGGGAAACAGAGATGATGTCGGTGAGGTGGAAAGTTTTCAACTTTAATCGACAAGTGCCAGAATCAAAACAAAAGGACATTGCACCCTGTCCCGCGTGTTTGGCCCGATTGGTTTGTGCATGTTTCGATTAAACACTAGAAGCGAACAGATAAATGGCGTATTTTGTGCAAATTATCAATTGATGTGATATTAACAGTTTTATTAGAAAAAATGTTATAGATTTATTCAGATTTGTACATGCTGCCACATGCTACCACACGCTACCAGTAGCAGTAAGTAAAGTAAATATATATGCATATATCTTTATGTATTCTTTGTGTGGTAGCATGTGGTGGCATGTGGTAGCGTGTTGTAATTGCGCTGCATATTAAATAGGTTTACGTGTTTCGTTTTTTGGAACGGCTAAAATACTATTTATTTGTGCATAATTATTATCCAAAGAGAAGAGAAACGTGCACGCACGAAGTTGTAGTTAATAAGTATTTTCATAGAGCGACTGTATTAATATAATCAATCTTTTCGTTATAAAGTCAATAAATTACCAATTGTTTATTTTAATATTTTGTACGATGACCTTTGCCACTCAGAACTAATTTAATCCTTCTTGGCATACTCGCTATGGTTTTGTCAATGTAATCTATTGGCAACGACCAAATATTTCGCTTTACCCTCGCAACAAATTCGTCCCATGTTTCGCGTGTTATGTTCTTCTCTTTCACTTCTCTCTCCAGACGTTTCCGTAAGACGTTGAATACATTTTCTATCGGATTCAGATCAGGTGATCTTGCGGGAATTACTTGCATTTTTGCTTTTATAGACCGCAAAGCTTTTTTTGCTTTCACAGACGTCTGACATGGACAATTGTCCATTAAAAATATTTTTTTACCATTCCCTTCAAAAAAATTACGAAAGTATCTACGTATAAAGGAAGCAAAATAGTCTCCTGTCATCTTTTTGTACTCCTCAGCGCAAATAACTCCTTTCCCGTATGCTATTGCTACTATTAAATGTAATCTTTTTCCCCCGGCCAAATCCTTGCTTCCTTTCGTGGTAAATATCAATCCCTCGTTTCTCTTTCTCCAAACACGGTTTTTGGCTTTTAAAGCATCACTCATCGGATTTCTTTTATATATAAACGATACACCATCCAAGTAAAAAGCAACATCCTTCGTCCAGTATTCACAACTTTTCGCTTTCACTTCTCTACCGAATTTTCTTCGTTGCTTGAAATCTTTTGTCGTCATAACACCTTTTTTTCGACTTGGGTAGAACCCATAACCAAGTTTCTTAATACATCTTACAAACGTTCTATAGCTTGCAGATTTTAATGCAACACCACTGTTTTGTACGACTTCTTTTATCGTAAAATTTGGATCTACGGCCCTCAATTTCTTTAATGAAAGCACGAGATTCCGTTTATCACGTGCATTGAGCAGTTCAGGCCGTCCACCTTTTGATTTCTTTTCTTGCTTTTTATAAATTCGATTGTTGCTTAGTTCCTCGTTTTTAACAATATCAAATACAGTTGACTTTGAAAGTTTTGTTTTTAAAGCAATCTTACGGTATGAGAAATGCATTTCGCGTCTCATCAATAAAGCTAAAGCTCGTTCATGTGGCTTCACTTTCCTCTGCGATGGCATTTTCATTAAGTTAATGCAATTAATAATACATCTTTATGACGTCATTTAATTAGCATTGCTCTGGTAATATAGAATAAATGATTTCATTATACGTGCAAAAACGTTTTGATGATTATTATTGTTGTTTAATCGAGCGCAACTGGAACTTAGGTTGCACAGACAATCAGTGACAAAACTCTCCGGACATTTCACTGAAATTTTCAATATGAACCCCGCTTGTACCCCCCCGCCCCCTTTCAATGTTGAATATAAAAAATATGGCTTAATATATTACTTACTGTCGCTCCAAAGGCTTTCTACAGAAACAAATTTGCCTTTAGCCAACATTGAAGAGGGGGATGGGGGAGAAAGCCACTGTTTTTAATGAGCTGTCCAAAAAATGAACGAAAATATGTAAGTGTCTGGAAAGGTTTTGTCAGTGATTGTAGATCACGTAAAGAAACGGATGATTCTCTGCCATCAGTGTAACGTATACGTGCGTAGGTAGGGTTAACATCCATTAACTCCGCTTCATCCACAAGTGGGTTGTTCTTACTCGTTCGAACAAACCGACGTAGCATTACAGGTCCTCGTTGCATCCACGAAGGGAGTGAAACACCATGCGATGAACGACAATGAAAGTTGAAAAACCTTTCATAGGGAGTTGCATTTGTTGACGTACAGAGAAGCGACCTAATTGAGTGAAGGGCATCAGCTAGCACAAATTCCCATCTTGAATCTGGGAGATTAGCTGACCTTAGAGCAAGATGAACAGCCTTCCAAATGATACCATTGTATTTCTCGACTTGACCATTGCCAATTGGATGGTACGGCCTTGTTTTACTTGTTGCAATTCCCCGTTTCGTTAAATAGTCCTTAAGTTCTCGAGAATGGAACGAAGTACCAAGATCTGAATGAATGTAGTAGTCTGCCATTTACGAACTGCCATTGCCTCCCTCTCTACAGCAGGATAATGTAATTCACTGCCATGGAGCATCCTCGTCATAAATGCCACTGGTCGGCCAGCCTGATTTAATGTAGCAGAAAGTGCCATTTCTGATGCATCGCACTCGACCACAAATGGAAGGCTCTCATCTATATTGTGAAGAGCTGCATTCTCGAGTTCTTTCTTGAGAATGTTAAATGCAGCTAGAGCATTTGCATCTAATGGAAATATTGTAGCCTGCATTAGAGGTTTGATCTTGTCAGAAAAGTTCGGTATCCATTTTGGATAATAGGCAAACATCCCAACTACTCTCTGTAGCGTTCGCGCATTCTCAGGTGGTGGAAACTCTTGAAGGGGACGCAGCCTTTCTGGATCAGGAGTAATCACACCATGTCCGATACCATATCCGAGTAGATTGATTGATGACTTGGATTCAACAGATTTCATTTCATTGAGGGTATGATTTCATTTATTGACAGCTACCGTTATTTTATCCGAATATGGAAATGTATCTTTAAGTCCTTCCTCGTCGACTAACTTATCCATTGCCCTTTGGAAAACCGCTACACCATTTGTAACACCCAACGGTATTCGTTGAAAGTGATAGAGTCTTCCATTAGCCTCGAATGCTGTATATTTCTGATCAGCTTCCTTTATGGGTACCTGATGATAGGCACTTTTAAGATCGAAAGTTGAGAAAACTTTATAGCCAGTTAGGTTGTTTATCATGTCATCAATTTTTGGTAGAGGGTAGGCATCAAGCTCAGTATACTGATTAACGGTTTGTGAGTAATCTATGCAGAGCCGCTTCTTGTGTCTATTCAACGGGTCTTTACTGACAACAACCGGTGCTCTCCAAGGTGAATTACTGGTTTCAATAATCCCCGCTGAGAGAAGTTGATTAATTTCCTGTTCTATGAAATCTTGGTCTTCCTTACTAAAGCGTATCGACTTACTTGCAATCGGTTCGCAATCTGGGCGAAGATTTGCAAAGAGAGATGGCTCTTCAGGCGATGGAGCAGAAAGAGCACAAACAGGGGTAGACTTTGGAATCACTAGCTCTGGCTTAGGACCACCGTATTCTATAACAACACTTCTATGCTCTTTCTGAAAATCCTGACCAAGGATTATGTCACTACAAAGATCCTTAAGTATCCCCAAACAACAGACGAATACACATGTTTATTCAGATTAATATCTACATAACAGTAACCAAGAACATGTGACTTAAGGGAACAAAGGGCCATAGGGCATCTTGGGTTGATGGAATGATATGAAGGTCAAGGTGTTCGGCCATACTTTTACTTATATAGCTGTCCGAACTGCCAGAATCAACGAGCGCAGTCAATGTTTTTCCCCTAACAGAGACCATTACCGAAGCTTGCTTCAAAGAAGCTGGGCAGGAAGCAACAATTGAACAAAGTGTAGGTGAAAATATTGAAGCAACCGTAGATGTTTTTGACTTACAAACTTTTGCATAATGCCCCCTTTTGCCACAGTTATCACACACACAATTTCGGGCAGGACAATGAATAAATTGTTGAATAAATTGTTGAAACCAGAATTGTTATAGCAAAATAAAATCAGGCTTTATTCAACTTAAAAGCTTGCCAAATAAAATTCTAAATAATTTGTACAAAATGGAGGTCAATCACCGTCTTTTATACATTACAATTAATGCGGGCTCATAGAAATTATGAGCTACTTTATTTAGAATAAATAATTGTTATATCATATTAATATATATATATATATATATATATATATATATATATATATATATTGTGGGTCTACGAAAGGTTGTCCGAAAATATATACATATATACAAATAGTTGTGACATGTGACAACATATTTCACATGTCATATCTAATTACGCGTTTTAACGCTGCAAAATTGCTTCAAGGTTATTGTTTAGTTGGGATATTTTTGTTGTAAAATGCCTAAGCCGTATTCAAACGATATAAGATGAAGGATTTTGTGGCAGAAATTATTTTATAAATTATTTTATTATTTTTTCAACCAGAGTTGCTGTCGATTTGTTTGTTTCGCCAAGGACAGTAGATCGCGTTTTCAACCTGTTTATTAATACTGGTAACGTTACGTCGCCCCGTAAGTTTGGCAGGACTCTTTGTAGATGAAGCGAGTATTGCGATGTTTTTCTCGAAACAAAAAAATGCTGGAAAATCATTAACACTTAAGTTGATTGCAAAAGGACAAGGTGCGCCAAATCGGGGACATCTACTGGTTTTATCAAGGGAAGATCAAACTTTTTGTCCTGCATCATTGTAAGTAAAATTCAATTTAATTATGTGTGGATATTGGGTAATATTTTGATAAAGTCCTATATACATCAGATTTCAAGTATGAAAAAGCCAAATATTAACTGTATAGCTATGAAGTGAATACCAAAAGATTTTTCTGTGTAAAAGGAATCTAATGGTATACATTACATCCCTGTAGCCACAACAGAACTAAAAATATTACGGAAAATATGTGTGGACATTGGGTAATATTTTGATATAGTCCTATATACATCAGATTTCAAGTATGGAAAAGCCAAATATTTACTGTATAGCTATGACATGCATAACAAAAGGTTCTTCTGTGTACAAGGAATCTAATGGCATGCATTACATCCCTGTAGTCTCAACAGAACTAAAAATATAAGAGAAAATATGTGTGGACATTGGGTAATTAATATTTTGATATAGTCCCATATCCATCAGATTTCAAGTATGTGACACATCAAAATTTTCAATTTGGTCGATCTGTTGACGCCAATGGAAGATACAATATTAGTATCATAAATACTGCCATAAAAACGAATGGTGGTATCAGAAACATCACAAAGATAGACAATTTTCCTATCATAATACAGTTCATACTGTGGTGATTTTGGCACTCAGCCTTGTCGTTTTGCACAAAACATCTGATCGTTAATTTCGTAGACAAAACCTGGTCCTGGTCGTTTTGTACTAATCAAAACTTAAAATCACGTTGAGATTACATGAAATCTAATTCGTGTTTTATGCAATTATTGTTCAAGAACAGTAATCTTAGTAAATCTTTGAAAATGAATAGCTAATAATTTGGATACCACAAATTTTAAAACAAACCCTGGGGTACGAAACAACCTGACAACTATAATATAGAACTCTAAACAGAAGATGTGGAAAAACGAGGCGACAACTTTTGTTTAGGCGAGTTATTGCGATATGATAGCCCTTTCGGAAACCACACAGATATAATTCTCTGAGTGGCTTATTCTGAGTTCCCAGATACAAAAGTTTTTCATGTTACAAATGCGAAAAAATCTAAAATATAACTGACATACGCAACAAAAAATTACTTGAGATTAATTTAAACTTTTAAAATTTTACATATAGAAAAATCGCATGTGACACTTGATCAATGTAAAATAAAAATACCTTGTTAAGTACTTGTCACACTTTGAAATCAGGGACGTCATCAGCAATTGCAAATTCAACAGCTTCCTCTACTGATCCTGTTACGAAATATATCTACACAGGAATAGCAAAACAGGGGAAACCAGGACCACCATTGATTATGGATGAGACTATCATGCGACCAGAACGATATCTCCTCATTGTTTTTGTGAAGCTAAAATTTGCAAGATTTTACTTCCACACACGTTAAAGGTCCTGCATTTTGGCTTAATTCGTGAGAAAATTTGCAAAACTATACCTGTCAGTTGATCAAACTGTAAAAATTAACAGCTGGGTAATTTTTCACCAGCTTCCTCATTGTTTTCACCATCACTGTTATGAGCTATTCAGATAAGGTAAAATGTTTTTCATTACGGTTATAAAATTATTTCTCATACAGAATATTCAAAGAGACATTACAGATTTATGCTGATTAATGCTTAATACAGATACACTACCATCACATCAAATAAATTTTATCCATTACAATTAGTGAATCATTTACTGTAAATTGCCATATTACATACATTCACAACATTATCAGCAGACTGTAATTCTTTAGAACTTGATGCAAGATGTTCACATAGTCTATATACAGGGATATCTTGGCAACAATTATAACATTCTTGCATTTCAACATCTTCCTCGTCGATCTGTTTGGAAAAATTATTAACTATTATTCAGTCAAGGGGGTTGAAAGGTTTGCACTACATGTACTATGCTGTAGGTTGCATTGTAAGATGTGGAAATTGTTTTGAGGGTTATCACCAGAATACATAACTATCGTTAATAGCTTGCATTTTTGGTACTGTCTGCTAGCCTTGTATCAAGCATATCAGCATATGCATCCTAATTTTGTAATTATATCATTTCAAATTTTGCTGTTTCAAAACTGACCCGTTGTATATGGTAATAATTTCTTCCATTTTGGCATTGCTTTAAAAACTGCAAGTCTGAAAGCATCAGTAAAGCTTTCTTATCTCTGTCTAAATGATTTTAACTAAGTAACAAGTCTGGATATCAAGTATTGCAAATTTTGCTCTTTTCAAAACTCACTCAATGTGTATGGTAATTAACCATATATTGACAGGCATAATTTCGTCCATTTTGGCACTGATTTAAAAGCTGCAAGTCTGAGAGCATTAGTAAAGCTTCCTTATATCTGTTTTAATGATTTTACCAAGTAACAAGTCTAGAGATCAAGTATATAAAAATTTGCCTTGTCAAACCTGACCTAGTGTCTATGGTAATTACACGTATATTGACAGGCATAATTTTTTCTATTTTTGCACTGCTTTAAAAACTGCAAGTCTGAAAGCATCAGTAAAGCTTCCTTATCTCCATCTGAATGACTTTACCAAGAAACAAGTCTTTAGATGAAGTAGTTGAAATTTGCCCTGTAAAAACTGACCCATTGTATATGGTAATTAATCGTATATTGACAGGCATAATTTCTTCCAGTTTGGCACTGCTTTAAAAGCTACAGTTCTTACAGCATCAGTAAACCTTCCTTATGTCTGTCTGAATAATTTTATTAAGTAACAAGTCTGGAGATAAATAGTTAAAATTT
Organism: Dendronephthya gigantea; assembly: GCF_004324835.1. Taxonomy (NCBI): domain Eukaryota; kingdom Metazoa; phylum Cnidaria; class Anthozoa; order Malacalcyonacea; family Nephtheidae; genus Dendronephthya; species Dendronephthya gigantea. The sequence goes on along the minus strand of NW_021163274.1, from coordinate 121,804 downwards.
TGAACTGTAGCTTAAAAACTGATCCATTGTATATGGTAATTAATCGTACATTGACAGGCATAATTTCTTCCAGTTTGCACTGCTTTAAAAGCTACAGGTCTTAAAGCATCAGTAAAACTTCCTTATGTCTGTATGAATGATTTTACCAAGTAACAAGTCTGGAGATGAAGTAGTTAAAATTTTATCCCTGGCAGAGAGATAGAGTAAAAGTCTTGTTTTGCACCAATTAGCCCTGAAATGCATGAAATTAAAGTCAACATTTTTTACGTATAGAGCGATTGTTCAAACAGTGAGATCATAGCGGTTTTGTACGCCTAACATTTGGACAGATTTGTACTAAATATTGGTGTTACTGGTTCGATTTAAGGCATATAATAAAACGAACAAAAATATGTCAAAGTAGGATAATTTGATATATCATTGTTTTCAAAATATCAAAATTGAAACAGATGTTTCTAGAAGTTCGACACAATTTATACGGCTAATCGAATAGCGATGCCCTTCCACATTTGTGCAAAAATTATTTCAGGATGTGCCTAAAAACGGCCGAAATTTGCCGAAGGAGGACGCATAATCCAAGATCGGCGCGGTTTCAAAATTTTATTACCGTCCTACTGTCAAATAATGTTAACAGTGAAAATAAGGATTACTACTGAATGAAACTGTAACGAAAAGAAAGACATGGGAAAAAGCTACCAGAGGATGTAAAAATATGCTCTTCAAACGTACTATATAGCATAAAAAGACTAATACAAAATTGTCTGTCTAAAGTTTTTGTTCTAAAATCTCGGCCATACAATGAATTCCAATGGTGCACCTTTGACAGCAGCGCGTTCTAAAACTCCACTTCGTTTTCTTTCAAAATTAAAGCATCAGTAAGCATCAGTCAAGCTTTCGTATGTCTGTCTGAATTATTTTGTCAAGTAACAATTCTGTGGAGAACAAGTATTTCAAATTTTGCCCTTTCAAAACTGACCAATTGTATATGGTAATTAACCGTATATTGAGAGGCATAATTTCTTCCATTTTGGCATTGCTTTAAAAACTGCAAGTCTGAAAGCATCAATGAAGCTTTCCTATGTCGGTCTGAATGATTTGCCAGGTAACAAGTCTGGAGAACAAGTATTTCAAATTTGGCCGTTTCAAACTGACCCGTTGTACATGGTAATTTAACCCCGCATACATTGACAGGCATAATTTCTTCCATTTTGGATTAAGTATTTCAAATTCTGCCCTTTCAAAACTGACCCATTGTATATGGTAATCAACCATACATTGACAGGCGTAATTTCTTCCACTATGGCATTGCTTTAAGAACTGCAAGTCTGAAAGCATCAGTAAAGCTTACTTCTCTCTGTCGAAATGATTTTACCAAGTAACAAGTCTAGAGATCAAGTATATAAAAATTTGCCCTGTCAAAACTGACTTAGTGTATATGGTAATTACACATATATTGACAGGCATAATTTTTCCCATTTTTGCACTGCTTTAAAAGCTGCAAGTCTGAAAGATTCCTTATGTCTGCATGAATGATTTTGCCAAGTAACAAATCTGGAGATGAAGTAGTTAAAATTTTGCCCCGTAAAAACTGACCCATTGTATATGGTAATTAATCGTATATTGACAGGCATAATTTCTTCCAGTTTGGCACTGCTTTAAAAGCTACAGGTCTTAAAGCATTAGTAAAGCTATCTTTATGTCTGTCTGAATGATTTTATTAAGTAACAAGTCTGGAGATGAAATAGTTAAAATTTTGCCCTGTAAAAACTGACCCATTGTTTATGGTAATTACATGTATATTGACAGGCATAATTTTTTCTATTTTTCCACTGCTTTAAAAGCTGCAAGTCTGAAAGCTTCCTTATCTCCATCTGAATGATTTTACCAAGAAACAAGTGTTTAGATGAAGTAGTTGAAATTTTGCCCTGTAAAAACTGACCCATTGTATATGGTAATTAATTGTATATTGACAGGCATAATTTCTTCCAGTTTGGCACTGCATTAAAAGCTACAGGTCTTAAAGCAGCAGTAAAGCTTCCTTATGTCTGTCTGAATGATTTTACCAAGTAACAAGTCTGGAGGTGAAATAATTAAAATTTTGCCCTGAAAAACAAACTACAAAAACCAATATATCTTCACAAAGCCTCAAAACCATGCATGATATGAAAAAGGATGAAGATATAATAATCAAACCAGCAGACAAAAGAGGAGCCATTGTGATATGGCCAATGGCAGATTATCTTACTGAGGCCTATAGACAACTTTATAATTAGAAACCCCCTGAAATTTTAACTGAAACAAAAACCCTAGCACACAAACTTCACAAATTTAAGGCCATTGACAAAACAACATTTAAATATCTCACAACTGACACTCAAGCCAGGACATCACAACTATACCTTTTACCCAAAATACACAAACCTAACATCCCAGGTCGACCTATTATCTCCGCTTGTGGTGGACCAGCAGTCAAGCTTTCTCAATATGCTGACCATCTACTCAAACCACTTCTACAACACATACCATCATATGTCCAGGACACTACAGACTTTCTATGCTGGATATTTGCTCAGAATAAAACACTACCAGACAAGTTCATACTTATTACTATTGACGTCAGAAGTCTCTGTACCAACATACCTAATGATCAAGGCATCCAAGCCTGTATAGATATGTTGAAAGAAATCAACACAATTACCACTGAAATGTAGAAACTAGTTCATGACATCCCATCCCTTGTACTTAAGAAGAACGCCTTTGCTTTTAACAACGAACGATTTTTACAAATTCACAGCACTGCTATGGGATCAGCAATGGCACCTACCTATGCAAACATATTCATGGCAGCACTGGAGCAGGAGGTCCTCCAACAAGCTCCTGAAAATCATATACCTATTGAATGGATAAGATTTATAGATGACATATTTGCAATTTGGACACGTAGCACTGACAAACTGTAAAAATTTCTTAAATACATAAACAATTTCCATCCTACCATCAAATTTGACTTTTCCTTCTCTGAGAAATCTGTCAACTTCCTTGACACAACTATCTACAAAAACAAAAACAACAAACTGGAATCAGACCTGTACATTAAACCAACTGACAAAACCCTCCTACTACACAAAAGCTCATTTCACCCCACCACATGCAAGAATACAGTCATCTAAAGTCAGGCACTACGATACAGACGCATTATTACAGACAACAACAAATTAAAACAACGACTAAACCACCTCCTGATTGCACTGATCCATTGCGGATATCACCATGACACCATCACCGCTAACTTCAACAAAGCCCTACAGTACACTCAAACAGACCTACTCAATAGGAAACAAAACCAAAAGAACACAAGCCGCCCAATTTTCTCAATTCCATACAACACAAAACACAAAATACATTACAAACATCCTACGTAAACACTGGAAACTATTGGAGAATGACCCCACACTGAGGAGTCTATGGCAAGAAGCTCCAATTGTAGCCTACCAATGCAATACTAACCTGAGAGACACGCTTATCACAGCCAAACTTAATACCAGAAACAACACTAACCAAACATAACAACATCCCATAACCCAAATCACCCAAGTCTTCCATCAACCCCAAACTTAACCAAAACCAGCCAAAAACCTCCACACCACCCTGAACACAGAGATAATAAATTTCCCAGCTAACACACAACGTAAACACAACGTTGGTCGAAGGTTGTGGCAACGTTAGGTCGGACTTTACTTTACTACGACGTACATACAACGTTTTTCATTTTCAGTAGAAAATATGTTCGTGGAGCAAACGTTGTACCAACGTTGCAGTTAGCAGTGTGCATTACGACATTCAACTGACGTTGGTACGACGTTATGTTTTAACGTTAACGCAACCTTTTATTATGAGGTACTAAACGGACATTTATACCACGTCTAGGCAACGTTATAGATTAACTTTGGTTTAACGCTACGGCATTACCTTCTGAAAACGTCTGCCCAACGTTACGTTATTACTTTAAAAGTACGTTCCCCACTAGCGAAATGAACGTGGTGCAGAAACATTCTAACAACGTTTGCGCAACGTTATATTTTACGCATAGACAACGTTACAGGCTAACATTCTAACCACATCTTAGCAACGTTACTTTATAACGTTGAAACAACATTCGCCTCCAACAAAATGAACGTGGCGCAGAAACATCCCAAAAACGTTTGCCTAACTCTACATAAAGCAACGCACGTTTAGATACGTACATCATATCGCCTAACTCAACTGCTATATTAAAATAAAATTCGTCTTAAATGTATCGATCGGCATGATCGAGTATAATCAGACAGACGTACGCGAACGCTGTGTTTAGTACACAGCAAAAAATCAATTTCTTAATTTAAGAAAAAAAAACTTATATTAAGATTTTTTTTCTTATTTTGAGAAAAAAAGTCTTGGGAGAATGGTAAGAAATATTTTCTAATGAAATTTCTTAAGATATTTTTTCTTTAGAATTTTTTTCTTAAATCTAGAAAAATGTTCTTAAGAAATACTTGGGAAGAAATTTTTTCTTAAGATCTCCCAAGAAAATTTTTTTTGAGAAACTTTTTCTTAAAATTTTTTCTCACTTTGAGGAAAAAACAAGAAATTTTTTCTTGGATTTCTATGATTCTTTTTTCATCATGCATATCAATTTTCTTAAAATAAGTATGATCAACTGTGGATTTATTATTTATAAAATGCAAGCAATCATGCATTAACATTCTCTTCATAAACAAAGGACTCCCAATGCTTTACATATATAATTCTATATTTAACATAAGCATACAGACTGCATGGTTACATTATTAAAGAATATGTTTAAAAATAGGTATTATCAGAAGCAGTTCATTGTGAAGTTCTAGTTCGACTTGAAATTCTTATAATCAGTTAGTACTAACTCAAAGGAGGGCTTAATATCTGTTGGAACAATCATGTCCTTAAATATATATTGGTGAAGAAAGGTCAAACCCATTTCATGAAAGCGGGGATAATCAAAGTCAAGCAGATAAAAACTTGCCAACAAAGCAAGCACTCCTTCATTCAGCTTTTCCTCGTCCAACTCCGCAACCATCTTCTTTCCAATAATAAGGTAGCACCTAGTTCTTTCGATCAGGAGGACAGGGACATTACCGGAACGTTTTGAGCACCAGGCCTCACGGTCTTCATGGTCCTTTGAAAGAAATGGCATTCAAAGATATTATATAGATACAGTACAAAATAAAACCTATAAATAAAAGCGTATTTTAAAAGTAGGTGTATTAGGTAGGTCAACCATACAGAGATGATTTTTTTTTCAAAAAAAGAACAAACCTTTAGTTTGTATACTAGGTCCAACACTTTCTTGGGCTGCTTCTTTGCGCTGAATATATAAGGTAAATTTTGCAAAACATGCAGAATCTTGGAATCTATAACAAGAAAATCAATTTAATATCTTTCCATGTAAAAGTACTGAATAAGTTGTGACTTGTATTCTCACTCTTATTGAAGTTACAAATAAGGCACTGCCTTGGTGAGTAAAGTTACTTGATGTTAGACAGAGTAAAGGAAAACAGAGCAGGAAAAAATTAAACTAAATCGCTAAAATAAACTTACTTGTCTTTGGACTTTTTGGTGGGCTTATTCCTTTATTTATGCCATAGTATATTATGGGCTCAATTTCATCAGCTAACAATCCGATACACTGGTTTTTAAATTCCTCTCTATCTCCAGAACTCTCGACACCCAAGACTCGTCTGGCTTCTTCGATTATCTGTAAGAAATAACTTCATTAAACTTATGACAATAACTAAACCTTTCTCATGAGGTATCTACAAAACATACTTGAAGAACTTAAGCTTGAACTAGAAACATTTTGAAGCCATCATTCTTACTAACTTTATAGCTGTACAAATCATATACCTCAATATGGTCTTTAAAACAAGGATATACATCCATCAGTTTTTCAACCCTTTCGCCAGCAGACATAGCTTGCAGCCAACTCCGCCTTGCACTATACTCTTTGTTCAAATAGGAATTCACAACAGCTACATTTGGCTTTTTTTTTCAACTTCTTTCATCAAAGCAGCATAGTGTCGCTTCATAACTTCTTTGCCATCGGTAGGGTCACCTATTCAAGTACAATAAGAAGAAAAACTATATACCGGTACACACTGGACTAGCAGCTAACATGTATGGTAGAGCATAGTACAGGTACCGGTAGCAAGGTTCTTACTTTTCTCACAAATGACCTCATTCTCACAGCTATCAGTTGTAGTTTTCAAGATCTCGAGATCATCACCCTGATTTTTTTGTGGACCAGTCTTTTTCTTCTTTGTCTCAGCTTCGACTCCTTGGTTAATTTCACCATTTGAATATTTTCTTTTATTAGGACAATGTCCTTGTGGCTTCATCACAGGCTTGGTGTTGCTAAGCCTCCTCTTTAGTGCTTTTAGTACCATACACTGTGAAAATAAAACAATAATTACAACATTAAGTAACTTAACCTTATTAACATAAATAAATTACAAACCTTTAACATTGTTAGTTCAACCTTTGAGGTGTTTATACAAGAATAGGGAAAAACTATTGGGCAAGGACACTACCAAATAGTGCTGTGATGTTTGGACAGACATCCATGATGTATTAGGCAAAAGATCAATGTGTTCTAGGCATGCATAATAGGAATTATATCATGTAGTTACTGCACATTAGTTACTTACATGACCAGTCTCCTCATCTTTGAGGCATGGGTAGGCTATAATCAAAGATTTAGCCATCTCTGAAATTTCTATTGAAGTGGGGAATCTGTTAAACGGTGGAACTGAAGAAGCTGATACCATGTTATTAATGGTACCACGTATCAACCTCTCTCGTATCTTTTTATCCATCTTCCCTTCACGAACTGCAGCTTGAATATGGAGATCCGAATAAAACGTATAAGTAGGGGCATTTACCACCAATGGTTTTATATGACTCTGAATATCTTTAGGGGCAGGTAAAAGATCAGTTGTGTCACCAGCAGTTAAGTTATTATTGCCAGGTGATGTAGATTTGAGCTTGGTAATTGGTGAACATTCAACATCATCAATAAAAAAACTTGAGTCTTCACATGATGATGGTGCTGGCGAAGAAGTACGGATAGTTGATGTGCTCGGCTTTGAGGAAATAGAACTGTTGTCATCCTTAAATGAAACAAAACCAGCATTTTTTAGAGTTGGTTGCACCTTAGTGCAAATGCATGCACCATTCTTTACTCTCAAGCAAATTTAATAGATTATTTTAATCTCTTTGGGTGATGTTATTTGCAACTTAATACTTAATACAACATTTTGCTTTAAATAACAATCATGTTACCCTATATCTTTCATTATTCCTTATAATTTATTTCAATGATTGAAATGTTGCAGTTATATTTGATTTTGAAGAGAATAGCCAAAATACTAGACCAAGTCCTCAAGTCTATGCTCTTATGTATATCACCAAACAGTGATTTTGAAACAATACCCCTTTGAACTACCTTGGAAATTTCTTTAAAATCAATAAAATGGCCACACAATTCAACAAAAATTATAGTAATTTAGTAACTCACATTTAAGGATGCCTGTATGATTTTCCATACTTTCGATCGTTGTAGCAATTTCCGCCCTCCACCAGGGAAAATTTCAGAAAGGGCTTCATAACACAGCTGCTGAATGTCCTCTGTTTCTACTATTTCGTTCGCTACAGTAAAACAGTAATACACATTTTAAAGAAAAACAGAGCCTAAAACTCAATAACGATTTGAATTTCAAGGATCTGATATAAAGTAAGCTAGTAAAGGCTATGTTTAGTTGGCATTTATCTTCCAACTCAGAAAACCTTGCCCCAGATACGGTTGGCTTTTTAAAAGCGCATCTATGATCTATGTATGTAAAATAAAGCTAGTAAATAAAACAGGTTAACATACTGTAACCGCTTTCAAAATATACGAACAGATTTTAGTCGCTAATTTTTGCCTATATCTTTGGATTGAATCACTTTACACGTGCTCGAGCAGACAAGCACCCAATCATTCAACTAACTATTGATGAATATTTGAACCAGTTTACCTTCTAAAATATCGCCGATTTCTTTAGACGCATCTTTAATTCTATTGAAGAGCGACTTGCCTTCAATATTCATGATTTCTTCGTTCTCAGAGATTAAAATAAACTTCACAAAACGAAAATTCAAATCCCCCGGGACAATGATCACAACACAATTGAAAGCGTGCGATATGCAGATGTTGGCAATTCTTCCCACAATTCCGTTCGCTTCCTTTTTTGAAAAATAGTGCTGGTCAAAAATTAGCGCTTCCACTTGTTTTGAAATTCTAAGGGCATTCTAAGAATACCGAAAGAATATATATTTCGAGATATTTTATATATCTTATATTTTATATATGTTTCTAAAAAAATCGCGCGTAAAATTTAGAGAATATTAAATACCCGTCATAGGAAATCTGATAAAAAATTTAGAAAATTTATCTTAAATTTCGAAATCTTATCTCCTAAATGGAAGCACTCGAATAATGAATATCAAATATTTTCAAAACATTACATACTTTTAATGTAATATCATTCAGGTTCGCGAAGGCACGAGTAAAATATAGACGTTCAGAAGGGTTTTATAGTAAATTAAAGTGGCCGCTTGGCAAGGAATCAGGAATGGATGCGGAAATCCAGTCACTAACGACTTGGAAATGCTTTATTTGTACTGCATTCGTCGCTCTTACATTCAGAGCATTGATGGGCCACTACTACACAGTACACAGTAATAGTCCAAATTTTTTTGTCAGATGCCATGTAAATGGTTGTCCTGCGACATATAGAAGGTACCATTCGTTTTATAAGCATGTTGTGAGAAATCATAGTCAGGAATACGATGCCTTAAATGAAGCAACGGTGTGTCAAAGTCTAAATGGAAGCCTATGTCAATCCATTTCTCGGACTGAACCAGTGCATAGCAATAGTGATGATGAAAACTTCAATATGAATGATAACGAAGGAGTTTCTTCTGACACTGGAAGTACTGATTCTTTGCTGGATTACAGTGAGGACAGTGAAAATGAAAATGAGTGTGGAAATCCCCTTGCTGAGGTTAGTTTAATAGCATCACTTTGTAACCTAATATTTCTATCATATGTATGATGTATCACATATCCTGCTGTAAATATGCTTAGCTCAGTTTGCACTTATGATGGATGGCTTAGTGTAAGCCAAAACATGTTTGCATTAAAAATTTAGTCGTTTACCTCAAATGTGTAACTTGTCTTGTGCTATTACAAAATCACTTTAATAATGCTATATAATTTATATACTTTTAATTAGAAATTAAAAGTGTATTATTTGGATTTATTTCAGGCTTTCAGCTCATTGCCTTATTAGGAATGTAGACATGATTAAATGTTTTTGAACAACCAGCCCCACATCTACCCCTATAGAAAGCTAATGATAAATATTTTCCTATTAAGTGACAATTTATGCACCCAGATGTGCTCCCTCTTAGTACTTTAATACTCTGTCTAATGACAGGCCATTTATCTTATCAGTGGTTGAGTAGCAGGTACAGTCAGTAAGTTAACATAATATTTACTATAAATCATCTTGATGGTGATCGATTTGTGAACTTTCTCACATATTTTTCTCTTTTATTTAGAACTTAGATTTTCGTCAAAATGAAGCTCTTTTTGTGTTAAAGGTGAAGGAAAGAAACCGTATTACACAGGTTAGGAAACTTGTTTGTGTTAGTGGGTTTAGCTCATTTAGTTGCATTTTTTCTAAATGCCTGGCAACTTAACTCACAAATTGGAGGCTCCATCCCTCACAAGTAAAATGGTCAGATGTTACGCAGAGTAAAAATAAATAAAATATAGCAGCATTGAATTCTTCCATTTATTTTTTACTTTGTCTAACACTAAATTATTTATTTGTCAAGAGGAGAGTCGTGCATTTTAATAGGGATTCGATTTATTCACTTGCTATAAATTATTGAATTTGATTTATTTCCATGGAATGCATTCCCACAGATAGTATATATTAAGCCATTATTTTCATAGTTTAACACAAACAAACCTTCACTTTAGGTGGCTCTTGATAACATTATTGAGAGTACATCCACAATAATGAATAGTGCCTTGGAGCTTGTAAAGAAAAATATTATTCAAGCCTGGGAATCTCATGAACCCGGACATGATTTTGCACAAACTATTACTGACTTGTTTGGTAAAATTCCAAGCCCTTTCTCATCTTTGGGAACAAATTATTTACAAGCATCATATATAAAGAAACACCTAAACTATGTTGATACTAAAGAGATTGTTTTGGGGAAAAAAATCTCAAGAAAGAATTCCAAGAATAAAAGATTGCTTATTGAAAAGGAAGAGACTTTCCAGTATATACCACTAATTGAGAGCCTTTGCCAATTGTTATCAAACAAAAAGATAGCAAAAGTTGTTATTCGGAAACCTAATCAATGTGCGGAGGACATCTTCTATGATATTTGTGACGGGAAAGTATTTAAATCTGATCACTTTTTCACTGAACATCCGGATGCACTTCAAATAATAATTTACCATGATGCTGTGGAAGTATGTAATAAGAACAGTTTCCTGACGTTAACATTATCCCCAAACAACACTACATGATACACATCCCAACAATGATAAAGGAACTTGGACCCCTAATTCGCCATTCATGTTTTGCCTTTGAGTCTGCACATAACTACTTCAAGGATATAGCTCGTAAACAGAACTTTAAGAACCTCTCGAAGTCTTTAGCTGAGCGCTGTCAGTTCAAAGAATGTGGAAATTTTGCTGATTTCAATGAATCTCCACAATCACACCCACTGTTGACTTCTGAAAAAATCTTTGGATCATTGACCTTGGCTAGTGGACAGCAAAAAAGAAATTTGCGTCAAAAGTTAGATGTTTCTGGCTTACTACCTTGCATTCAACTTCAGAATGTTTACAAGACTACTTGGGTGTCTTGCTATGGGACAAAGTTTAAAAGTGGTGGTATTTTTATCTGCAGTGTCAATGAAGATTTGGTTAGACCAAACTTTGGAACCATATCTGTCATCTGGATAATAAGTGACTTTATCTACTTTGAATTCACGGCATTGGACACACTTTGTTTTAGTGAGAAATTCCAGGCCTACCATGTGAAGACCGCTGAAGAAGTTGAAACAAAGGTTTGTGCGTATGAAAGCTTAGTGGACTTTAATGTTCTTCACAAGCATGAAGACAATGATGGAGAAATGTATGTGCCAGTCAAATATGACATACTTGATTTGATGGAACAGCATTTAAAAGGCGACAACCCACTTAAATATTAGACTGCATGACTGGACGGTTGTTGGCATGCAAATTAAGAACAGTACCATTATGTACTAAGATCTTACCAGGAGACAAGTTTCACATGATTTGATAATATTGGTATATACCCCTTGTGTCCAAACTCAAAAGATTGTATTTACCTTGACAATTATACCAGCCCAATTATAGCACCTATATTATTGGGTAATGGGTTTCTTATTCTAAGAATGGCTATTATTTCTTATCTTAAGAAAATTGGAAAATTAAATTCTTGTTGTAAGAAAATTTTCCTATAATATCCTGGCAGTTTCTTATTTAAGACACCCTTTCATATTTTAGGAAATTGACATATGGCTATTGTTCCAAATATTGTTTCTTATTTGAAAAAAATTCTGATCATGTTCTAGCACTTTCTTGTTTAAGAAAATATTTCTTATTTTAGTATATGGCTATTGTTGTATAATTTCTTATTTTAAGAAAATTCGAAAAATAAAATGCCCAATTTTAAGAAAATTTTTCTTATATCTTAATTACTTTGTTAATTTGATAAAGTTTTATAGGATATTACAAAAAATTCATGTTATATAACTTTACTGACTGTAAAAACCCAATTAAGAGAGGTTTTTCTCGAAATATCTCAAATTCAGAGATTTTCTTGTTTTAAGAAAAATTAAGAAAACATTTCTTATAATTCGTTGATTTCTTAAATTAAGAAACGGTTTTCTTGTTTTAAGAAAACGTTTTCTTGTTTTAAGAAATTAATTCTCAAAATAAGAAAATTATATTTTCTTAAGAAAATGATTTTTTGCTGTGTATAGGATCATATAACACATTGTTTAATTTTTGTTTTTTGAATGCCCGACTGATGCCAATTATTTAATTGTGCGACGTGAAATGATTTAACAAGGTCTGTTCGACGTTATTTTGAACGTAAGAGCCTAGCCTCCAGGCAACGTTATATTTCAAGGTTATAGCGACGTTACAGCGACGTTACAGCGTGGTCTAGTGACATTCGAACAAACTGAACATGCCCCATTTTAATTATTGCTTTCAACTGAATTCCGAAGTAATTCTGGCTGGAGCGCTACAAAGGAAGGTTTCTGACAAGGGCGCTTGGCATTACGCCTAAGCGCGGGTTCCGCACCAATGACGATGACCAATCAGAACGAGTTTATCGGAAACGCTGCGTGCTGATTGGTTGAGCTAATGCTGTGTCGGAGCATATTATGTTTATTTCGTGGTTCACTTCGCCCGAACTATCCCTAATCTGGTGTGGAAATTTCTGGCTTTGTGTTTTATTTGTGCGTCGATATTTTCGTTTATCCACATCGTTTGCAAACATCAACGCGTTTAATGTAAGTATAAATACTGCGTATATGTTTCGTTTAATTGTGTAATCAGGGCTGTGGCAGCGTTTGTTTATAGTATTATTCTTCATTATTTACAGCGTCTATTGACTACACTCTGTGTCTGTTGCCTGTTGGTCTGCCGCGCTCGATACCTATACCTACTTCAGATCAATACAGCGACTTTGTTGTAAGTATAGATATAAAAGTTGTTATTTAGAATGGTATTGATATTATGTACTACGATAATCGCTCTATCATGTCACTTTTATAATGGCATGCAGTCTAAAGTCCATTGATGATCGCCTAGCTACCTGAGTCATCAAAGGAAATAATATATGTCTGCTCAAACAATTTCTTTGTTGGTTTGTGCTAAACAAGTCTTAATCAGCTTGGTTTATTTCTTAAAAGAAAAATATAAACTAGCAGTTGCTTTTATAGCTTATTATAAAAAATATAGATATGTATTGAAGTATTAACATACATGTATTTGGGAATAATTAAGGCCTTAGGCTATTACCTGAAAAGCAAAGGGTGTTGTTTTTCGAAGATGGCCACCGAAAGTCTTTCACATACAAAAATTTTCTAAAAAAATGGGTCACTTTTAACTATTGCTTATTCTCGAAGTCAGGCCAAAAATATTTGTTCGAAATGTTCACAATTACAATCTCACATAAACCCTGATACTTGTATAAACTGGGCAGTTTAATAGAATGAACAGACTGTGGCAGGGCAAAACTATGCATGTTTGGCACACTGGAATTGTGATTTAAAACAAAAGCAATAAAAACAAAGAAATATAGCAAGCAAATGCAGATGATATGGCTAGTACCAAGGCCAGGTTAAAATGGATTGCTATACCCAAAATATTGATTATTTATAATATCACATTAGACCCGCAGTCTTCAACACTTGACGTTAAAACAATGTTTTGAATTTTTTTTTTAATATTTTCATATTTCTTTTGTAGTTTAATTTCTTGGTTGCCGTATGCGGGCATACGTGTGCTGTAAGCGTACGGCGCATTCTAACAAAGATTGGAACAAACAAACTTTGGCGTAAAGCTTGAAAGGAAGGAAAGCCAAGCGACCGTTTAGGGATCTCTCGATTTCCACTCTTGTGATCTGGCGTTTTAGATATAAAATTATTTCATATTTTAGATATAAATTTACTTACTAATATGTATATTTAGGTATTTATTTTAGATACAAAATTATTTGCTAATATTTATTATATTTACTTAATATTTGCTACAATAATTATTGGGAAAAATTAATAAAAAACGATTAGGAAATACGCGATCTTCTTATATTTTGAATTAATACGACATACACAAGAGGAATTAGTACTTCCTAACGTTTATATTGCGTTTTTGTAGTCTTCAGAATAACGTTCTAACGTTTTCTGCTCGTTGCAGATTCAACGTTGCCGCACAACGTCGTTGATACAACGTTATAAAAAGCCCCAATCACAACGTTGTAGGAACGTGAATTCCTAACGTTAGTCTTCGCACGTTATTTGCACGTTCTTCCCGGGACGTCGACGCGACGTTGTTGAAACGTATAACGCAACGTTATTCGCAACGTTGACACTACGTTTTTAGGAGTCCACAAAAAAACGTTACCACAACTTAAAACTCCAACGTTGTCAGGACGTTTGCGAAACGTTCAAACAACGTTGCCGCAACGTAATTGTGTTAGCTGGGTTTAACCACTCCCAATTTACATTGTGTCTGAATACCACCTTGAAAACACCAGAGTGGATATAACAAACCAAAGAACTTACTGTGACACACTGGGTTACAAGTGAGAACATGCAAGAACCAACACATGACAAGCAAACCTTGTGGCACTCTCCTGTGAAAACAACAAAACTCCATGACCTTAACCAGTCACCTAAATCTGGCATCCTGGGCATCCTGCTGACATAATAAGAAAATACTTGTCCTTAGCAGAATTAGGCCATAAATGTGACCAGATACACGAACAAAACTTAATTGTTCAACCGCACGAATCAAATACACTTCAAATCAAACCATGGACATGGTCACTGGAAACATAGTCAGGTCCAACAGTCATTATGTAATATAATGTACAATCCATATGTTGTATATATACAGTAATTTAAATGCATGACAACGTCCACATCGACTTCGAATTACCGTTGATAATTCAAACACCAACTAACAAATGATTTCTATATGCCTGCAGCCTTGCACTCACAATTACATGCACGTTTTACAAGCTTATTATAAAACTTCTAAATACATACAAACCTTAAAAACCTTGACTACCTCAAATTGATAACCCTAATCACGATTGAAACCCTCACGGTTGATGCATCGCCGAACATTGACCCACCGAAGTTTTTAGGACCCAGGGTAGTTTACTACCCACAGATGACGATATTGCACTGAAATTTTGTAATTCCTCGTCAAAAGTCCAAAACACTTCGACCATACTTGTATTAATTCGTGACTACGGTGATAAAACGACCATACTACAAGAAGTACAACCCACGACCAAAACACACTTAAATCTCGGATGTCCACACACAACCATAATTGACACGTAAACCCCCACTATCCCCAATACAGACTTTGACACCTGACCTCAGTGACGTAACATACTAACACATTTTATGCACACACATGTAATTTCAGCCCCTTTTCGATCAAGCCTCTTGAACGAACACAAGCTCGAACACAAGCTCTGCTCTTAAGCAATTCCAAGCAATTTTTACACTCGGTTTCATATCAACTCTGAGATGGCTCACAGCGTTGGTTTATGCAAGGTCAACAACAGCTTTGGTAAGACACATAGTTTAATTTTACCATTTTACCTTTTACGAATACACTCTCACGCAGATTTGATTCTTTATGATTCTCTTTTAAACACACACCACTTTTACTCACTTCTTATCTTCATTGTAATCACCAAGAAGAAGTTACACAGTTTGAATTGCGCACATTTGAAGACGCATCCACCCAGGGTGTGGGGGCTGCGGTATATGCCGTTGTCAGACAACCATTAGGGCCGATGCAACGACTGGTGACAGCTAAGAGCAGACTAGCCAAGTGAAGTTTGACTGTGCCTAGGCTAGAGTTGTTTGGTGCACACATGACCACAAACCTGGCAGTGAACGTGCGAAATGCCCTTCCAAAGAATCCTGTGCCTTCTATTCATGCATGGATCAAAAGCATGGTTGCATTGCATTGGGTATGCGGAAATGAAATGTATAAACAATTTGTAGAAAATCGTGTGGCCAAAATCTAAGCGCACCCGGAGGTATGTATCTAGTTCGGACAACCCTGCTGACATCGCAAGCCATGGAAGAACAGTCTCATCTTCAGAGTTGTGGTGGACAGGACCAGAGTTGCTCCAAGATCCTGCTCAATGGCCAGATAACCCTGTGTTACAGTCTTTGCCAGAGGTGGAAGCTCAAGCAAAGGTAATTTGTGAAATCCTATGTGTCTCCAAATCAGAATCAACAACTGATGAATTTGACGACATCTTTTTGTGGAACGACCTTAAGAGAACTCTACGGATATGTCCCTGGATAAACTGATTTATCCACAACTGTAGACATCAATATAAGTGAGTCAGACCCCTTGCTTCCCCTTCCCTTTCCTATTTACCTTCCACGTGATGCTATATTCACCAAAAAACTAGTTCAGTCTGACAAGAGCCATACATTTGGAACTCTTGCAAAACCTTGAGACGCCCACATTTCTCGTAAGCCTGGAGAAGTAGGTCGCCCTGCGTGGGCATCTACGTGTAATATATTCTGATAATGGTGGAACATTCATGAAAGCGAGCACCAGGCTGAAGCAAATACGTAAGGATGAGCGAATACATGGGCTTGTTGAGGAATACGAGATAACATGGAAGTTCAATCTTTGGCGCACCCCGAGTTGGGGCGAGCAATTCGAAAGGTTAATCGCAGTGGTAAAGTTGGCAATGTATGAGCTAGCTAAACTGATGTTAGATATTGAAATACAAATAAATCAGCGCCCTTGATCGTATATGGAACACAACATAGAATTGCCAACTGTAACTCCATCTACATTTCTGTACCCATCGAATCATCTACCTATCGTAGAAACATGGAGAATCAAAAGTAATGAACTTAGAAAACGTGCCAAGTACCTATTTGCCTGTAGGGATAATCTATGGGAACGCTGGAAAAGGAAATATTTGATGGCGTTGAGAGAGAGACATAGCATGATTCATGGAAAAACAAAGTTCTGTCCCAAAACTAGGGACGTGGTGATAGTGCTGAGCGATAATAAGAATCATGGAGCGTGGTTCTTAGCTGTGATTAAGGAAACCTTTCCTGGATAGGACGGTGTTGTGAGGGCGGTGCGGCGGACGACAAAAAGCGGAACACTAGAAAGACCAGTACAGCATTTTATCCCATGGAATTGAGTTGTGACCAAGTTTCAAAGAAGCGGAATTCTACAGCACCAAAGTTTGAAGCTCGATCAAGCAGAGCAGCTTGCGAAGCAGCGCGGATACGTATTCAAGAGATGGCAGAAGAAGGTGACATATGAGACATACAAACAAATCGACACGAATATCTAACTTATATAAATATGTATATGGACATTGCATTAATTAATTAAGTAGGAAATAAAAAAATTATTAGAAAGGGTTGCATATACATCCCACTAGGAATGTATATGGGGAACAGTGTCGGAAATTTTCGCGAACACTCGCGAGACTGGAAGTGAACTATTTAAAATTTAGTTAATAGGGAGACTGTATTTACATGTGCTTAGGAGCGAGATGAATATACAGATTTTGACACGGTTTTTGTTGAAACGACTTGCGAGATTGCAGTGATTTTTTGTAGATACACACTTGGGAGGTAAGTAATTTGCGAAACAGGGGGCTAAAGACCTACCTCACAGATTCATGCTCATCCAGAAAAAAAATCCCACATCGAAAGTTGCAAAGGGAGCAGAAAGAAAAAATATTATATAGGACAATAGTTGCAATTTTGGATGATTGTTTTCAAATTTTTGAACTGAATGAAATGAATGGCTGGTTTAATATTCTCTTGTATTTAATTCCATGCCTGCTGAACATTCCTACTGAATTTAAATTTCTGCAAAATCAACATTAAAGAATTTAGTTTTCAAAATCTGTCACCTAATATAGCGCAAAAATTGCTATTTTGGATGATTGTTTTCAAATTTTTGAACTGAATGAAATGAATAGCTGATTTAATATTCTCTTGCATTTTTTGTCAATGCCTGCTGAACATTCTTACTGAATTTTAAGTTCTGCAAAATCAATATTAAAGAATTGAGCTGTCAAAATCTGTCACCTCATATAGAGTAAAAATTGCTAATTTGCATGATTGTTTTCAAATTTTTGAACTGAATGAAATGAATAGCTGGTGTTTAATATTCTCTTGTATTCTTTGTCAATGCCGGCTAGACATTCCTAATGAATTTCAAGTCTAGCAAATCAATGTTAAAGAATTTAGCTTTCAAGATGCGTCACCTCTTATAGGGCAAAAATTTCTATTTTCAACAACTGTTTTCAAGTTGAAAAAGCACATATTTCAATTGCAGTTAATTACAATATTTTATCAAACAGTTTTTCTATGTCTGAAATATATTATCTACACGTTCAAAACTTATAAAAAATACTATGTCAAAGCTTCCTTGAACATTTTATCTACACATTTAAAACTCTGCAATTTTTTTGATCTGACCTATTCGAAATTTAGGTCGGCCATCTTGTTCCTTCAACCTTCTTTCTCAAATTGGTTGTTGTTATTTGTCGTGCGGAGGAGTGTCTCGCTGAAGTTTGTTTTGAATCGTTACATTTTTCGGCTGCAAGTGTTTGATTAAATTGTATTTTAACTTCAGTATTTTAGTGGAAAGGTTTTAGATATTGAGAACGCTTTTATTTGCGAGAAAAATTACCCGATTGGTTCGGCGAAGAAATAAATACTGCATTGAACCTAGGCAAGGATTTTTGTACTTATCATCGCGCAAAAATATCCTTTATAAGTGAAAAAGTTACTGGCATTTCACTCATTGTAATTCGCATATTTTTTTACGACATTAAGGTAGCAGAAAAGCCATTTTGTTCATTTAAGCTTTGTTGTCAAAGTGGCTGTCGTTATTGTTTCTCATTGCCAGTTAAAGATCAAAAGTAAGCGATTAAATCTTGTTTTAATTCATTCTCTTAGGTTTTAAAAGTTTTAAGAGCTTCATTTGCGAAAATATTTCGACAAGAAATACGCGATTGAATCAGGAAAGAAATGAAATATTTTGCCCAGGTTTAGGAACGTTTTTTGTATATATTATTGTGTAAAGATATCCCTACATGTGTCAAAAAGTTACTAGAATTTCACACTTTCTAAATCGTGTGATTTATTACGATATTTACAAACAGAAAGGCTGTTATATCCAAAAATACGTGCAATTTGTGGGCAGCAACACAAAGTTATTTATGCGCATATTATATTGCGACTGAATGCATTCCTACTTCCATGTAACTTTTTCTGCACATTATCTAAATTCAAACATTCGTTTTCTGCTTTGTTAAGACGAAAAGAATTTTGGGATCATAACTTTTGCAATTATATTCTTAAAAATGTACATGTTATTACGAATGTGTTTTAACTATAACGACACAAAGTACACTTAGCTCTTCGTTTTTCCACACTTTCTCAGGAATCAGACCATTTAACAAATTTGTGATCATTGGAATGGCGTATTTATCATCCCCAGATCAGGCTAAGGCTTTTTGGCAAAGAAAATGTTTCTTAGTGTATAGTTACTCTGATGTACAAGATAAGGTTATACAATATACGGAAAACCTAAAAACCCAAGAAAAGACAGGCGTGCTCAAGAAGAAGAGTTATAATGAAACGCATACTTGCAAACACACTTTGCAAAATGTTGCAAATGTAAATCAAACCACTAAAATTTCTTCAGGCTTGTATTTCTGGGCAAATTACAATCCATGGACCTTTTGTTCTTTATGCAATTCTTTTTCATCAAGAATTTTGCCATATAATTTCGCCAGGCGTCCAATCAATAAGACCATGACGAAATTTCACAGTACATCATTCCCCGTTGCAATGAGATACCAATTGCTCTCTCATCATTAACCACTGACAAAATTAACACTATGAGGCCATTTTACCTGTTTTTTGAGAAATCAGAAAGGCACTCGCATATCTATTGTTTGAAATGTTGCCCAATTAAGTTAAGACCTTTACATTTGTCTGTAGAAGAAAAGATTGCTCAAGTGAACTGTCAAGCTCGAAGAACTCGTTGTGCAAATGCATATAGATTTCTAATGACTTCAAAAGACTCAAAATATTCACAATTTGTAAAATCAAGGGAAAAAATTCTTACTGAGAACGAGACTATCAATTTGTTTAATTTCAAAGACACAGAAGGAATTGAATGTGCACTTTGGCCGAGTGTTTACCTTTTTACGTCTTGGTGTGAAAGTGTAATATCAGACAGTGGCTCACAACTGAGTAGAAAAGTTTCCTGCAATTTCATTACGATTGATGGCTATATAAGACAGTTAGCGGTGCAATTAACACAGCTCACTATTTGAAATGTTCACCAGCTTGCTCATTAGACACGAAATCATTTTCAGCAAGCTATTGGCAGTGGCAACATTGTTACATCTTAGACACTGTTGGTCAGTTCGGTTTACCTGATGTTTTCGTAACTATAAGTCCTTATGAGTGGACATTTCCCTTCCCAGAATGGATTGAGCATAATAAATTGAAAATTCAGAATGGCCAGACTGAATTAGCTGGGTATGAGACCTCGCATATTGCACATATTCTTGTTCAAATAGTTAGGGGTTATGTATGTGAAAGTAATTCAAAAAAATGGACAAATCACAACTTTACATACAATCAAATTTGTTCCAGAGCCATTTCTACCAGTTAGAATTTCAGAAAAAGGAGACAATCATTTACATTTACTGATTTGGTTAAACGATATCACAAAAATACAGCACCGTTTGATGAACATTGCTGATGAAAATGCGGACCTTTTGTAATTATTAAGCAAGTACCAGCAGTCTGATAGTCCATCAAATTGTCTCAAACTTCAAGAACAAGAAACCTTTTTCAGAAATGTAGATGGTCAGAATATGTTACATTTAAAACATCCCGCAAAAGCATTCATTTGCAATTTGAGAGCGTATATTTCCACCCTTATCCCAGCACTTCAATGCTCAATGGATTTTCAAACGACAGATGGAAGAGCTATGTTACTAAGATATGCAACATGCCAGGCTTGCTGTCCGGTATGTTATGGATATGACGCCTGCTGAGCCTAAGATGTGGTTAGCTCTTTTATCCATTAAAATAGCCGTGTCTTCTAGGCGAACTAAGCGATATATTGTTCCATCTTATGAAAGAATAGCCGATGACACTATTTCACAGAGAAATCTTAACCGACCCAGTCAATTGAAAGATTTGTCTTTGTTGAACTGGTTACAAACAATTGACCATAGAAAAAACAATAGTACTTTTTCCAATATTTTCTTATGAATCTCCCTCATAAATCTCACAGCTTCAGCATCCTAACCATGAAAACATACCAACAAATTTGCAATGGTATGCAGCAGCTGTTCACAATTTTCTGGCCTTCTGGAAAAATGATGAAACCGTGATTTAATTTTTGCATAATCTCGGAAATAGAGATACATACATCACAACATGTATAGCATATCTCCACAGTCTCAGAGACAGGTTTTTACTTTGGCAAAATCAAATTATTTCTCCAAATTCACTTGATTTACCTTGCCCAAATCAATTCGTCTCTTTTACACTGGACAACTGCCAGCAAACAATCCAAAACCACATCATTTCTGCTATTCGCCAACGTGGTATTCATTATTCATCTTTTGCAAACGCATCGGACATTGATAATCATCCCGAAGACATGTCTGATACGGACATAAACTTTCAAATGCCAGCTTCTCATGACACATTGAATTTAGAAAGTCAACATCTTAATCTTCAATGAAAAAAGCGAGTTGTTATTACCGGTGAAGCTGGTTGTGGAAAATCGTATACTATAAATGCAATTGTATGTCATTTAGTATCTCATGATTCCAAAGTTTTAGTGGCAGCACCAACAGGTTTCCTAGCATCAGTTTTTAGAGCTACTCTTCCGGATAAGTACGCATGAAATGGTTCATGCCGTATTTCATGACCCAGTCGAAAATGATGAGAAACCGCTGATAAAGTGGCATCTTGCAAACTACGATATTATCATAATTCATGAATTGTCAATGATACAAAAATTATTTTTCAACATGTGCTTAAAACGCTTACGCCTGTATTCTAAAAGCTCACTCACACTCACACTTGAGTGACACTTGATTCAAAGACGTCACTCGAGTGTGACTTGCTGGAGTTTGGCTTTGATGTTGAATATTAATGAATGATGGAAGGTATATAAACTAGTAAGACTGTTGTTACTGATTAAGATGGCTGAAGGTAGACAATATTTTTCGCAATTGGAGAGGTCGCTGTTAACTGAATTAGTGCTAAAGCACAAAGATCGTCTAGAAAATAAAAAGAATGATTACAAAACCATACACAAGAAAAATAAAACGTGGGAGGCTGTATCCGAACAATTCAATTCCCCGTCAGGTGTGACAAAGAGGGATGCAAAGCAGTTAAAAAAGTGTTGGGAAAACGTCAAGGCTCGTGCGAAAAAACAACTGGCGAGAGAGAAGAGAGAGGTTAAGTTAACTGGTGCCATCATCGTCGAAACAAGACGATTAAGCTGCGGCTGTTGCTTCTATAACTCCGGCCCAAATCGACAGCTTAAATAATGTATTTGATGATGATAATTTTGAAGTAGGTGAGACAATGCAAAATCGCTATGCATGTAGGTGTTATACCATGGTATATGTCTTCAATTAATTTCCAATTACTTTCAAATTTGTACATAACATGTAATTGACTTTATTAGATGTTTAATGTATAGCATTCGATCGCGATGAAGATGAAATTGATTTAGAGACGACAACTTCAGGTGAAGTCATTGCACTGAACGAAAAAGAATTGCCGCCATCTGTCGTTGACGCTGCCCTCACACCATCATTCACAAGAAAACCTCAAATATCCGCTGCCCAAGCACGTTGTTTGGACATGCAAAGCAAGCAGCATGATGCAAAGATGGAAATCTTGGTGTTAAAAAAAATATAATAAATGAACACACAAGGAAAATGGAAGTTCTAGATGCTGAACTGCAATATTGGGAATCGATGACAAATTCAATTAAATCCACACAAGAGCAGCAACAGAAACCAAAAACACGGGCTAGGAAGCAAAATTAACAACAAAAAAGCTCTAAAAATAGGAAATGGTTGTACGAGCATATTATATATTGCTTGTTCTGGCCATTATGAAGTTGTGTAATTAGAGAACAAAAAATCAATGATGTATATTGTATTTAATAGTTTAGTATATATGTATATTAATTGTGTCGTCAATATGAATACGATATGTATAATTTATGTAAAATGTCGCATTATCAGGGATCGCCGAACCGCATTTCCCAAACGTCTTTCATCAGCATGCATATCATCTAATGCTTCCTCATCAGCCGGAATATGATCTGGTTCATCTATGGGATCATTTCGGCTTCTTACGAAGTTATACAACACAGCTGTAGCGACAATTATAGTTAGGGACGGTTGCAGTTTTGCGTGAAGTGTCGTCAAAAGACATGGAAACATCCTTTTCCATGTCCCAAACATCCTTTCCACTGTGTTTCGTGTACGTATTTGAGCCACATTATACCTGCGTTCCGGTCGGGTCTGCGGATCAATTACTGGTGTCATTAGATATTGGCGGCATGGATAACCGCTATCAACAACATTTTTTCGAGGCCAGTCTTGTCCTATAGTTGTGAACTGCGTCTACTGTTATGAAAAATCCGTTGAAAGTAGACGGTAATAGTTCATGATAGAATTTATGCATAAAACATGCAACATGAAGAGTTATCAAATCAAACAGTTTAATTATTTTTAATTTTTTGAACAGAGGACTAGAGTGATCGTCATACTTAGAAAAAGTCATGATTCGCATAGCCTTTTTCTGCAAAATGAAAAAAGGTTGCAAAGTAGTTGCATAAGTATTACCCCAAGCAATTACACCATAAGTTAGGAAAGGGTGAATCAAAGCATAATAAAGATTAACCAGAATACGGAACATAGTAGCGTAATTTAGACAACATACCAATACTTCTTTTAATTTTATTACAAATACTACCAATATGGGATTTCCAATTAAGATTTGAGTCGATCAGGATCCCAAGGTATTTAACAGATGAAGAACAAGGTATATTATTATTGTTAATAGTTAATAGAAAATTACTACCTATTTTCCGTTGAGGTGGATACAAAAGTACAAAATTAGATTTCTCAAAATTAAGCGACAACTTATTTGCACAAAGCCACATATTAACCTTGTCTAATTCACTATTTATACGAGATTGTAGAGTATTAATGTTTTTATGTCTGGAGAACAAATTTGCATCATCAGCAAAAAGATGAAAGTCAAAGAAATTGGAGCACCGATGAAAATCATTGATATAAAGGATAAACAATAGAGGTCCAAGTACAGATCCTTGCGGTACACCACAGGATATAAACAACTCCCCTTATGCCATAATATTCCAATTTGTCAATTAAAATTTTATGATCAACAGTATCAAATGCCTTACTAAGATCTAAAAATATGCCACAAGAGTAGTCACGTTCATCGATTGCTGTTTGAATTTTGTCGATTATACTAAGAATAGCATGTTCAGTGGAATATTTAGCACGGAACCCAAACTGATTGTGAAATAATATTGCTTTCTTTTGTATGAAATCAAGCAATCTAGTAGACATTAATTTTTCTAGAAGTTTATTAAATACAGAGATGAGAGAGATAGGCCGATAGTTACAAATACTATTCAATGTTCCACTTTTATAAATTGGTATGACATTTGCTAACTTAAAATGACTTGGCACAGTGCCAGTTGTAAAAGAAATATTAAAAATAATTTCCAAAGGTTTTGATATAAATGTCTTTAAAATTTTAAGAGGGGTCACTGGAATACTAAAAGGACCAGCAGCCTTTTCAATTCTTAACTTGGAGATTTCGTCTTCAATTTCAACAGATTTAACAAGAGAAATGAAAAAGCTACTGGACGGAGGATCTGTTAAATATTGCATAGGAGACTTTTGAGCGGTAGGAATTGTGGCAGCTAGGGCATTTCCTATGTTAGAGAAATAATCATTGAAAGCATTAGCAATTGCAATAGGATCAGTTATCTCATTTACCCCATCAACAATTTTCACAATTCTCCTATTTTCCTTAGACTGAGAATGAATTATTTGTTTTATACCTTTCCAGATTCTTTTAGTGTCATTTATACTGTGAATAAAATAATTATTATAATATTTTCTTTTACTAATTTTTAATATGTGATTTAATTTATTTCGATACAATTTAAATTTGGAATGATAATTTGAAGACTTTGTTTTTAAATATTTTTTATATAATTTATTTTTAATGTTGATCGATTTTTGAATTGCTTGTGTTGTCCAAGGCTTTGATTTCAACTTTATTTCTTTCCTTGATAATTCTTTAACAGGTATATGTTTATCAATTATTTCAGTTAATTTTGAATAAAAAAGATCAAACATTAAGGAAGGATCATTACATGTGCCAACCTGAAGAACTGTATGCCAGTTTACAAGTTGAAAGTCATTTATTAAATCTGATTCATTAAGCTTTGAATAATCTCTCCTATACACATTAACATTTGAAGGAAGAAGAGAGAATTTTTCAATTATGACAAATTTGGCAAATGATCAGTCAAATCATACACCACATTTCCACTTATAACAAAATGTTCAATTGAGTTAAGAAATATATTATCTATTAATGTTGCAGAATGGTCAGTTATTCTAGTTGGCTGTAAGATTTGTGGATGAAAGAAAAAAGAACCTAGTGTATTTAAGAAGTCATCGGATGCAGTGTTTGATGTTATCTTTAAAATATCAATGTTAAAATCCCCCATGATTAAACAAAGTTTATTCTCCCTATGAATTATATCAATAGTTGAATCAATATATTTCATAAAATTTTCCAAATTACCATTAGGGTGTCTATAAATAACACCACATATTATATTTGGTTGACCCAAACTCGATTTCAATCCAGAGGCCCTCAAAGTCTAGATCGTTAGCTGTTATATCATTTCTAATTTTAAAATTAAGATTATTTTTAATATAAAAAGCCACTCCTCCAGCATTAGAAAGACTTGATTTATGAAGGAACTCGTATCCAGTTAGTTGTATATTAGTTAGAGGATCCTGACCTTCTCTCATCTTAATTTCAGAAAGCCCAATTAGAGAAAAGGGAAAATACAATGCAGACAGCATATCTACAAGGCTGTCATGATTAGCTGATAAGCTCCTAATATTACAATGTAATGCCGAAAATGAACCAGGATGAGATAAGCACTCACATATATCATGATTAGAATGAAAATCATGTGTAGTATAATAAGCAAAATTTTGATCGGAAGGCATATTTAAATCAATATCAAGATTAGTTAAATGGGGAATATTTGATAGTGGCGATGTTATATTTAAATATGGCAGATTATTAAGCTCTAGTAAAGTATCATTAACACTAGATGTAGACGAAGTACAACGACTACATTTCACACATGAAGCAGAAGACATAGTCATTACAATAAATAGAAATAAAATAAAAATAAGTGAGTGTACTTAGCTCGGTAGTTTAGTGAGCTCATCTTTATTCTTGATATGGATAACTGAACTTCCTTCATTCTGTCTTAAATATATCCTGCCATTAGAAGTCCAAATAAATTTGTAATTGAGTTCCTTCTTTGTTCTCAGGCAATGTTTGAATAATTCTTTATTCTTTTCCGTCAAACGTTCGTTAATATAAATAGGATTTGAGATCCTATACCCAAGATCGCAAGTTGGCTTATTCTTTAACTTGTTTCGAGATCGAAAGAAAGCTTCTTTAACATCTCTTCAAGTGAATTTCACAATTATAGCTGGTGTTGACTTGTTTCCCTTATATCTCTTGTTAGTAGGCAAACGGTGACTTAAGATAAATCTTCCTGAGCAATCTCAACACCCATGAGTTTACCA
The DNA here is from genome assembly GCF_004324835.1 of Dendronephthya gigantea. NCBI lineage: Eukaryota > Metazoa > Cnidaria > Anthozoa > Malacalcyonacea > Nephtheidae > Dendronephthya > Dendronephthya gigantea. The sequence goes on along the minus strand of NW_021163274.1, from coordinate 94,931 downwards.
ACTTTACAAGCAATATCATTAGTTGACTCTTTAACTGACTCTTCAGAGATGGGTATACCTTGGATTTCCACGCATTCTCGTCGTGAATATTGTTCAAGTTCATTCAATGAATTTTGTACATGGAATAAGTGGTCTTCAGTACATTGAAGGGCAGATTTTAAAATTTTATTTTCTTCCTGCAATTTAATTCTCTCCTCCTCATGAGTTTTAAACTTCATCATTACCTTTTCGTACTGAGAATTAGCTAATTCAATAAAGCGCATTGCATCTTCAAGCTTAAGAGGCCGTCTCTGTAAAACTGGACCAGTTGATTTAGGTTGAAAAAATTAATTTTCCCCCAACTTCTGTCACAAGTTACCCGTGTTGCCCTTGGTAAAGAAACGATTTCATAGCTTGCACGCATATTAAATTTTTGAGTTACAGCGCCTTCTCAAATTACCGACGGTGGCGGTGAAATATGACCCAATGTAAACACGAAAATCGCCTCTACTAAAATTGTTATAGTATCCTCATTTTTACATCAAATTTAAAAATGTCTTCACTGAATTAACATTGTACCTTTCTACTTTCCGTATTCGATTTACTTTGACGGAATATCCGTTTTATTATGAAAAAAAATCGTGTTTCAAAACCCCTTGTTCACCAGTGTAACCGCAAATCCGTTACACTGGGGATTTTTATTTTGAAATTTTGCAAAAGTGGTACCTATACACGATTTACGGCTTAAATTAATTAAAACTAGAATGCCCAAATTGCCTATAGCCGTTCAGAAACTTGTGGGCACGCGAATGTTTAAGCAAATATAAACCTTGCTTTTCATACGATTTCATTGTTTTGTTTACCTTTGTGACAGGAGCACAATTGTATTCGACAATTTATGCAAAGTTGCAGAAACGTGGTCTTCAGCAATCTATCCATCTCATAACTCCCCTTTTTAGTAAGAGTGTTAAATATTGATATATCTTCGTAGATCAAGCAATATTATCATCTGCCTGAGTTTCAATGGCGCACAAAACACAAAGACCAGTGTCACACGACTTCCCTCAGACGGGGGAGGAGCAATCGTGAGGGTGAATTGTGAAGCATGTAATTAATAACTAATATATTTAATAAATAATAATGAATGATCTTACATGTAAACGAATATTGAGATACTAAAAGCTTATTTCGAAACCGTACGACATATAGTCATATATACAATCCGTAATTCGCACGATGACATCTTACCTGCAGTATTTAAGCCATGATTAATCATGTGTTTAGCATGGGCTGTGCGTTCCTTCCTTGACTGCTAAATGGCTTGAACGAGTGTATGAGCAAACATTTAGCTGAGCTAAAATTTCGTATAATAAACTCAATGGAAGATATTTGTTCTTTTTCTCAAAAAGTCGGTATTTCCTGTGGTGAAAGCCGCGGCGTAAAGAAAAAAGAAAATCTGTTGGAATGTCTTAGTGACATTAAAAGCCATCTTGAAAGTTGTCACCTCTCAAAGTCAAAATTGAAGGAATACCAACTGATTCTCGTAAGAGCTGGTCTTTTTAATCTTAATACCGAGCAGATCAGCTGTATGACCGTATGTTGCAAGCACAGACACTCTCTCGGAAAATTCTGGAGGCCTTTGAAGGCGTGCCAGTATCCCATGCATACAGGATCAACAAGAGAATGCAAAGGCAGGCATGTGATCAATCCTGAAATGTCTGAAGATATTATGAAGCTTTATGGCAAGCTTGTCCAAGCTGGATCTCGTAAGTTCTCTGGAAGTTCATACGAGTTCTCCTGAATTTCATATGAATGGCTGTAATAAAGTTGAATTACTAGAGAATATAATTCAATTTTTTTGCTAATTGGCTGGATAAAAATATATTGCGATATAGCTGGTGCGTTTAATTAATAATAATAATATTATTTCCCGTAAAAAAATTGTGTTAACAAAAAGAATCGTATAACAGCAAACAAAAAGGCAATAAACACAATGATACTAGTTTTAGACGTTGTTGTTTTTTACTCAAAGTAATATTCTTTTGTTTAGCTATTTGCAGACAGTGTCGTGACATTCACGGCGTACGCATGCAACGAGAATGTACCAGGGTACGACCTATAAACCCTGACGAAAATACAACAAATGCAGTCCCAGTTGAGAAAGAATACTTAAGACCAAGGTAAATGTGTTTTTTGTCTCAATGTTTCTTTCTCGTCCCTAAAAAAGGATAATGAAAAAAAAACTGTTGCTACCTTTTACTGGCATTCTTTGCAATCATATATTTGCTAGAGGTGATGGCAGCACTTTTCGTATATATGCAGACGAACTACCAAAAACGCTATCTTACACGTTTTATGACAATTCTTTTTATTGACTGGACAGGTCAATACAATGACCCAGTGACCACGTTACCAGACTGTGCTAAACCTGAAGGGGGGAGGAGGGGAGTATGTACCGCCGCCACTTGTCTAGTGATGTCTACACCTGATGTGTGTATGGTTACATTTAGGTATTCTGATGACACCTTACACAAGGAGGAGAGTCTTACAAGCCCAGCGTCACAAACTATGTGCGCCACACCGTGGACTCCAGGATGCTGGACTATGTTTGGTCGTGACAGTGAAGAAGAAGATACAAACGAAAGTAAATCGGCGGTAGAAGCGTACAATAAAGCTATTGAAAGTTTGTATGCTGTGGCCCCAGGAGAAAAACCATCTGAAAAACCATCTGAATTAACGAGTCAACTTCAAAATGACTGGGACATTACTTCCCAAAAAGAGAAAGACATGTACGTAGAGAAGGCAACCGAGGCCACCAAATTAATCTGCAAAGTAATCGCTCCAAACGATTCTGAGAAGCTCTTCCAGTCCATGACACATCACGATCGAAGTCTACAGGATCTTTCCCAAAGCCTTCATCTCCTAATGACCGCATATGCGCAGGCTCCAACTAAAACATTGAAGACTCAGATACTGAGTATATATGCGTATGAACACACTATAGCTATTTTGCAAAAAATACATGAACCTTATGCAAAAGTTAGCCAGAGGCAAATCAAAAGGGCAAGGGCCCATGCCCGAATTAATGGACCTGGAGTCAGCATTACTAAAGAATCTCGCCACCGCATATGCCTAAATATGGAAAAAGTGGATCATTTTGTTGACTTCGTTAATCGCCCTTATTTTCACCAAGACGTGGCGTATGGTATGCGAAAGCTGAAGCTTGATAACGGCGAAACACTGGAAATGCCAAATATTATCAGAACAGTGACAAGATCGACAATGATATCGCAATACATGCAATATTGCAAGGAAGAAAACGTCAACCCTCTTAGCCGCTCGACTCTATATCGAATCTTGGAAGTAAGGGAGGCGTCTGAAAGGAAATCTCTCGCAGGCTTAGACAATACAGCAGCAGACGGATCAACCGCTTTCCAAACTCTACAGTCGATCGTTGAACAGCTTGTTCAAGTGGGAGCAGATAAGAAGTGGAGCCAAAACATCAGTAAGAGACTTCATCAGGCTAAACAATATTTGAAGACTGATTTCAAAACTCATTGCCTCGAGTGTGAAAGTTTATGTGCTGATCATTGCATCTCATTTGCACTTAGTGATCCTGATGAAGTCAATTTCCAGACCAAGTGCACGCATCGTCACTCTGTTATTTGTGAAAGCTGTGAAAACTTGAAAGCGTTATTTGTTGAATTATCAGAGAAAATTGTTGAACATCAGGATACATCTTTCTCGCAGGATCACAGAGAGGATTTGCTTTATGATTGTAAGGCGTCACAAAGTCACATTCTTCAATGGAAAGCCCATATTCTACGAGGGATTAACCAAGAGAAGGCTAAACAAAACATTATTGCAAGTTTAGATGATTCCTCTGTTCTCGTCGTAATGGACTGGGCGATTAAATTCGTTCAGACGCGATTCAGGGAAAAGCAGTCAGAATGGTTTGGGAAGCGAGGGTTAAGCTGGCACATTAGCAGTGTCATTTCGAAGAACAGTGAGACAAAGACTGTCGATGTAACGTCATACGTGCACCTGCTAAGTGAATGTAGTCAAGAATGGTTTTCTGTTGCCTCTCTAATTGAAGATCTACTTCGAGTTGTGAAGACCAATATGCCGTCTGTAAACAAAGCTTACCTACGTTCGGACGAAGCTGGTTGCTATCACAACAATTGCCTAATTGCTTCAGTTAGAGAGATTGGAAAGCGCGTTGGTGTCGCAATTGTAAGATATGATTTTTCTGAACCGCAGCAGGGCAAAGACATATGCGATCGCATTATATGTCCGCTTAAATCATCTGTACGTAAATACTGTAACGAAGGTCATGACGTATTAAATGCAGATGACATGTATGCCGCTATCAAGAAGTATCCAGTCAAAGGAACAACTGCATCTGTGGGCGAAGTTGATGAGTCAAAGAAAAACATTGAAATGAAGAAGATACAGAAATTTGGCTCATATCATAATTTTGAATTTGGAGAAGACAACACTATTAAAGTTTGGAAGGCGTTTGGAGTTGGGGGTGGGAAAAGTGTGAAAGAAAGTTCTGTTTTAATAAAGCAACAACAATCAACTGGACTTAGAGTGAATAAAGAGTTCACGGGAATCAGTTTAAGAAGGCAAAAGAAACTAGAGGCTATAGAAGATGTGAATACTTTGGAAGACAAAGAGGGGTTGTTTGAATGCCGGGAAGCAAACTGTAACTATGTTTTTTCAACATTCAGTGATCTTGGAATGCATATGGATTTGGGGAAATATAGCAGATTTGTAAATAATGAATCTGTGTACGATACACTGAGAAGAGAGTGGGCAAATACGTACTGCACCGTTACGACCAATGTTCAGAAAGTGGCTACCTCTCAGAAATCTATAAATCAATTGGAAAGTAGCGACTTGCAGATGGGATGGGCGTTGAGCAAGGCAAGAACTGGTGGTGCTCGTTTCCCAGCGAACGTCCGACAATATTTGGTAGCCAAGTTTAACTACGGCCAAAAGACAGGGAAAAGTGTGATCCAGTACAAGTTTCAACAGAGATGAGAAAAGCTAAACGTGAAGCTGGAGACAGGCTGTTTATTAGAGAAGAGTGGCTGACAGCTACCCAGGTAAAGGGTTTTTTTTCTCGTCTTTCAAAACTTTCTAAGGGAAAACTAGCTACGTTAGATTCAGAAGTAAGCACAATAACACTGAACATTCTGGAAGATGAAGATGATGAACAGGAAAAATTAGAAAGGGAAATCCTTATAACTGAAATCGAGAATCAAATTCAAGTAACACACCCCATCTTTTATGATAGTTTTGACTTATGCGAAATGTACCACAAGGATCAGTTGCCATCGTTCAAAGTTACCATGCTCAAGGAAATCTGCACATATTTTGACATTAAGATGAAGTCTAAGGACAAAAAGAGCGACATTATAAAACGTCTGTCAGTAATGATAGAGAGTTGCAGCTGCTGCGGTTGAAATTGACGTTCTGTTTCTGTTGTTTCACTAATATTAACCCCCCCCGTCTTGTGGAAGTTTTCTAGCTGCGTGTTCCTTTGGATTTTCACAGTCTTTCAGCACGGCTTTCAAATGACTATAGTCATCGCTTCTGCAGGAGATTTGTGTATCTACGACACGTATTATTAATGACAATGAACACTGCATTTCACGGGTCGTTATAATTTCACTTGCTGAGAGATATTATGAATGTTTTTAAAACAGCGCAGGAACGTGTAGCGAGACCGTGAACGAACAATGGTCGATAATCGGAATTTAAAACTCACTGCGGGGGAAAATAATGCCTATGGCTATTTGCGAAGAATTTCAACACTCTAGAGGGAGTTATGAGATGGATAGTTTGCTGCAGGTGACATTTCTATAATTTTGGTGATCATAAATGGTTGTCGAATACAATTGTGCTCCTGTCACAAAGGTAAACAAAACAATGATAATCGTATGAAAATCGTATGAAAAGCAAGGCTTATATTTGCTTAAACATTCGCGTGCCCACAAGTTTCTCAACGGCTATAAGCAATTTGGGCATTCTAGTTTTAATTAATTTAAGCCGTAAATCGTGTATAGGTACCACTTTTGCGAAATTTCAAAATAAAAATCCCCAGTGTAACGGATTTGCGGTTACAATGGTGAACAAGGGGTTTTGAAACACGATTTTTTTTCATAATAAAACGGATATTCCGTCAAAGTAAATCAAATACGGAAAGTAGAAAGGTACAATGTTAATTCAGTGAAGACATTTTTAAATTTGATGTAAAAATGAGGATACTATAACAATTTTGGTAGAGGCGATTTTCGTGTTTACATTGGGTCATATTTCACCGCCACCGTCGGTAATTTGAGAAGGCGCTGTAACTCAAAAATTTAATATGCGTGCAAGCTATGAAATCGTTTCTTTACCAAGGGCAACACGGGTAACTTGTGAAAGAAGTTTGGGGAAAATTAATTTTTTCAACCTAAATCAACTGGTCCAGTTTTACAGAGACGGCCTCTTAAACCTCAACTCAGAAACTTTCAGATTCAAAGGTGTTAATTTCTGGTCCAGTTTCTCGTCTAATATTGTTTTTAATTGCTCTGCAGTAATATTATTAGACATTGTAGATCACGATGATAACAAATAGACAAAAATATTAACAAAAAGTATAGTACAAACGACAGAATTTACAAAAATATTTTCAAATTTATAGGAGCAGTAAAATGCACATCCGCCATCTTACTCGACCCAGGAATTATCAAGAGAGGAAAATCAAGAAGAGAGATGGAAAGAGGAAAATCAAGAAGCCAAAAAAACATTATACCAAAAAGGACACTACTATCTGTCCATCAGGAAGTGCCGGCAAAGTTTAAAATACATTTCGTAAAACACTAAGACATTTTTCATCGTTTTTTTCATAAAACATTTTTATTTCCATGGGTTATATCATAGGAAAAATAAAAAAGCTATATAATCGTCTATCATTTTATTGGTTGGGTTAAAAACGAGCAAACATAGATTATTTTTAACTAAACATTCCTAACAAATATTGGAAATATTCATATTATATGTTTAAGAGATTTTTCTCAACGCTTCTCACAAGAAAATATTGAAAAAAAATACTGAAAAAACTAAAAAAATTGTAAGAAATAAAAAAAAATTGTAAATATAGTTTGTTAAACAGCAGATCTGTTTTCCTTCTGTGTTAAAAATTAAGGGTAAGTAAATTCAATAAATCCAAAATTTTTCAGAGACCAAAGCATGTCTCTCTTGCAAAAAAGATTAAACAAAAGGTAAGAGGATGTTTGTCCAAGAAGACACACATGGTTGTTTTACATTTTCAAAAAGAGTGAACAATTTGCTTTAAAACGAGCAGGGCGGGAGGGTTGGGTTGGAATCGTAAGCTTGTGATAAAACGTTGGGGTTATATCCCTGTGGTAACTTTAAGACACCCCTAGCTTAAAACTAAAGACTAAGGAATTAGGCCATGCTTTCACAGTTTGTATCTATACTGAAAATCAAAATCAAGTGAGCTTTTGCCCTTTGCTCAACATGAGATCTCTGTTCTCATTGAGCTCACCTTAGGATACCTGCGTTATTCATTTGGCAGTCGTGCCGCCCCAGCCAAACTCCTAACCTAAAAGTGTCTTTGGCTCGGATCGACCAGCAGAAGAGCGATCTTAATCTTAAGAAGTGGATGTAGAGGTCCAGCTCCGCTTCATTTAAAAGTAAAAAACGATAAGAGTAGTGGTATTTCACTGACGGATTGCTCCTCCCACTTATTCTACACCTCTCATGTTTTCTCACAGAGTCAGACTAGAATCAAGCACAACAGGGTCTTCTTTCCCCGCTGTTGCTGCTAAGCTCGTCCCTTAGCTGTGGTTTCGCTAGATAATAGATAGGGGCAGTGGGAATCTCGTTAATCCATTCATGCGCGTCACTAATTAGATGACAAGGCATTTAGCTATTTATTTACCATGAGCTTTATTATCAAATTAAACACATAATACAACACAAAATATATCAAGTATTAAAAAATGTTAAAATAGATAAAAGCTCTGGCATTAGGCCTGCAAACCGGCCGACGTTGGATACAACCAAGGAAGCTTTCAAAGAATATATAATTAAGAGCATCCTCGATAAGTAGACCTACCAAAAGAAGCGATGAATGTGAAAAGTTTCTTCACATATCCGAAGGGCTAAAAGGAAATGCTCTGATTGGACAATTTCAGCACTGTTCGAAGAAATTCCGCACTGAGGGGCGACAAGGCACCCCGCCAGTTGGCGGCAACCGCAGAGAATATAAATGTCAGCCATACCCGACATGTTGCTGATCCATTCCCTAATCTCCAGTTGGTCATAATAGGTGATTTTATCACGATGTGCTTTAACTCCCCCGACCTGGTGTGAGGTGATAGTGACATCCACTACATAGGCCTTCTCCTTGTTCCAAAAAACTAGATTAGGCTTCCGAACACCCAGAGTATGACCAAAGATACTCGGCTCAACCATTACATTGAATCCAGCTCGCTCTGCCGCAGCAGAAATGAACTTAACGACTTTATCATGGAGTCTTATCCTCGGACCACTGGTTCTCAGAGACACCTGTATTCTGTGCTGAGCCGTCTCTGGATACCTGGCAGAGTCACATTTGACATCTCTATTTGGCTCACCATGTGCTGCACGCACTATTGAGAAGAGGAGTCTGCCTCTAGCCTTTATAGCACCAGTATAATTTGCCCCTGATTGATTATGGGGCGGATTGGACACCCAGCCGCTCGCCGCCACACACAATCGCAACTCTGATAGCCCTCATCCATCCACTTTGGTGTACAGACATGCAGCCCAGGCCTGTGCGAGGGACTGCCTGTCTGTAACCAAACGCCCCCCTTAAAGGTCTTATTGGAGAGCTGACTCAACAACTTCTCAAAGAAGGAAGAGCAAGCCAAGGCGCCGGCCAACGGGTCCATTGCAGATAAAATGGCCTCCAAACGACTCCTCATGACAGGTATAGAATACCACAGAGAAAGAATGCCGAGACCACCGTCAATGATCCTAGCTTGGAAGAAAGCAACCGGAGTGTCACCTGGCAACTTCAACCACTGACGTATGCTACCCCTTATGGTGGTATCGAGCCAACGTAATCATCCGTCGCCCACTGATGCTAATACCAGCTCATGCAGGTACTGGGGCAAAAGAAATATCTTGAAAATATTAATCCTTTGCTGGGGCTTTAGAGGTGCCTTTGTGATGTTCTCTAGCATGGTACTTGAGTACAGCCAGTGCATAAAGCACTGGGCTGACTTCCACATAGTAGCCACAGATTGTGATGGCTACAAAGCTCTTCCATCCCAAGTGCAATGACTTCCTTCAACTTCACCCCATCAGTCGCACCCTCAGTTAACACAGGCCTTAACTCGCTAGGTGTTACTGGATACAGTAGGTTGCATTGCACTGGTCCAATGCGTGTGGCCAGTCGATTGCCCTTGATTGATGGAGTTTCAAAGATCGGTTGCCAAGCCGCACGAAATTGCTTCAAGGTAGGGGACTCAACAGGATCTGGATTCACCCAGGATCCATTGAGAACCCTATGCTTACAGGCAGATGGTTTACGGCCATAAAGATTTTGAATGGCATTATATTGCGCACATCTATGCCTTGTAGGATCCAGCGAACTGGATCTAGATTGGCCAGAAGCAGTTCTACTCCTCCTAGTTGGAGCCTTCTCCCCGCATGCTAAATAGCCAACCCAAGACGCAAACTCCTCATCGAGCATATCCCGAACAGCCTGGTCAGGGCAACTAGCAACAACCCAGTCCAGATCAGTGTTGATGCCCTGTCTAAACTGGTCACTACACTCAGCCCCGAAACCTCAGATGCGGGTGTCGCCACGTGCTGAGGAGAAGCTCCGCGCGCCATCCGTTCCCGCACCATCCCTTCCTGAGCCACCCTCTCAGCCTCTTCAGCCTCCAGTGCTGCGAGAATCTTGATATAAAGGGGATTCTTAGTTTGCAAACACTTTATAGCCTCAGAAAACCGATCAGGGAATCGGGAATGGAGGGTATTAACAAGTCCCTTGCGGGGCTTGCTACCACAGAGCTCCAACTCAGCACGGGAAGCTAAGACCAGCTCTTCACGGGACCATCTGGTTTTCACCATCTTTCAGCATTGTACATATCTGGGTGCTGAGATCGACGATGAATATTTAGACCTCTTGGTCCTTTAAAGGCATTTCGTTCATTGACCTGACGGTCACAGCTGAGTCAATCCATGGGAAGTCTCTTCGCACTCCGACTTCCACACACAGCGAGCCATGCATCTCTGTTTGCCCACACTGAGGCCTCGCGCTGCAAGTCCCAGCGTGGCAGACCCAACCCTTAGAGCTAATCCTTTTTCCAAAGTTACGTAGCTATTTTGCCGACTTCCCTTACCTACATTGTTCTATAAACTAGAGGCTGCTCACCTTGGGAACCTGCTGCTGTAATGAGTACGACCAGAAAAAAAAAATTACGACTTGCTCAGATTTTCAAGGGCTGTCGAAAGCTCTGCACTAATCTGCACGGGCGACCGTTTACCCTGGCTTGCGCCAAAGGCTGCATCGCGACCACCGAGTATAGGTGCAACGCTTGAGAGCTATCCATTTTCAGGGCTAGTTGATTTGGCAGGTGAGTTGTTACACTCTCCTTAGCAGATTCCGACTGTTCATTCCGACATCAGCAGTTCTGCTTACCAAAAATGTGCCAGTAAGAGCTCGCATTTGAGTGTCTGGCTGCAATCGAGCTTGTGAGACTTCTTACCAATTTAAAGTTTTGACGCCAAGACCTCTAATCATCCGCTTTACCTGATAAAACTGCATGTATGAACTCCAGCTATCCTGAGGGAAACTTCGGCGGGAACCAGCTACTAGATGGTTTAATTAGTCTTTCGCCGCTATACCCAAATTTGACAATCAATTTGCACATGAGAATCGCTACAAGCTTCCACCAGTGTCTCCACTGGCTTCACCCTATTCAGGCATAGTTCACCATCTTTCGGGTCCCATCCTAGGCGCGTAGTGTCCAAACACCATCACAATCGACAGGCAGTGGTTCAAGTGCACAGGCGTGCTGTCCGCCACGGTCAACATGACAGACTGATCGGTCGGGTCTCCAGCCGAGCACGCGTCCATGCGGATCAAGAGCACAATCGTCGCAATGCGCAAGCAACTGAATCTGGCAGGGCAAATTGCTAACTACATTCGTTTCCCTTTCAACGATTTTGCGTACTTTTTAACTCTCTTTTCAAAGTCCTTTTATCTTTCCCTCGCAGTACTTGTTTGTTATCAGTTGCGTGCCTGTATTTAGCTTTAGAAGTAGTTTACCACCCGTTTTGGGCTGCATTCCTAAACAACCTCACTGTGCGAAAGCACATCGTGAGCGTTTAAGCATTGCCACGTACAGGTTGTCACCCTCTGTGACCTGCTGTTCCAACCAACTTAGCCAGACTTGTTGCACCAGGAAAGTACTTCTCGAAACTACAATTTTCTCCCCTACTAGTGCGGGTCGAGGTCGCGCTCGAGAGACCTAGATTTTTTTCCCTACTAGTGCGGGTCGAAATTGCGACTTTCCCGAACATGTTCGAAAGACCTCGATTTTTCCCCCTGTGGGTCGGGGTCGAAATCGGATTTCACATGATTTCGATAAAGGAAGAAGACAGAGACAGTCAACGGTTTCTGTGGTGAAGAGCGTGGAAAATGGTTTATCTGAGATAGTTGGGTACCGTTTTTGTCGCCTTGTGTTTGGTCTGAAACCTAGCCCGGCCATTTTAGGAGCCACAATCAAACATCATCTTTCGCAGTTTTCGAGGCGTGATCCTGAAACTACAAAGATATTGGAGAATGACTTGTATGTTGATGATTTGGCGACCGGTACTGATTCGGAAGAGAAAACAATACATGTGTATAAATCAGCAAAGGAGTTGATGGCTAAGGGTGGCTTCAATCTTCGTAAATGGAATAGCAACTCTTATCGTGTTCGACAGTATATTTCGGAGTGTGAAAATAATAGCGTCCTGGAAAGTCGTGGAGAAGAGGTGATCGACAAGGCTATGCAGTGCAAAGAGTTGTTGGGATATACTGAGGATGATGCGCCCTATGTGAAAGTCTCGGTTAATCTGTTAAGTAGTGATGATACATGCGAAATGAAGGTTCTCGGCCTTACATGGACTTATGTGAGCGATGTATTCAAATACAGCATACAAGTTTTGGTAGCCTTTGCCAAACAATTACCTGTCATAAAAGCGTTCAGTTTTGAAGGTGACGGCGAGAGTTTTTGACCCCCTTGGGTTAATTACACCGTTCAGTCTCAACTTGAAGATCCTCTTCCAAGAATTGTGTTTGGACTCAAACGATTGGGACGCTGAGTTACCAGATTTGTTCAGGAGCAAGTGGGAGAAATTGATCCTGCAGTTACCAGTGCTTAGTGATGTTACATTTAGAAGAAATTGTTTTCCAGCGAACAAGAACAGACAGGTTACCGAATTGCATGGATTCTCTGATGCGAGTACCAAAGCATATGCTGCAGCCATCTACGTTCGTATTGTTGAGGATGTTGTCCATACGATGCTTCTGTGTGCGAAATCGTGTGTTGCTCCCGTAAAAACCCAAACGATTCCGTGCTTAAAGCTCTTAGGAGCAGTCCTATTGGCTCGATTGATGGACTCAGTAATTAAGGCTTTGTCACACATTTCAATTGACAATGTATTTTACTAGACTGATTCAATTACTGTCGTGTGCTGGATTCGAAATCAAAGGCTGTGGAAGCAATACGTCATCTAAGTCAAGGGAACTGGAACCATTCTCCAGGAGTTTGTAATCCAGCGGATTTACCGACTCGAGGAGTGCAAGCCGACCAATTAAGCGAGAACCAGCTATGGTAGACAGGACCCGATTTCACAAAGTCACAAGAAGTAGAATGTCAAGAAATTTCGAATGAATCGATATTGAAGGAAGAGAACGTTTTACAAGAGGAAGTTAAAAACCATCGCGTACAACGCATGTATTCTGTCATCTCGGGGAGATGTGACCAGCTCGTACTAAAGTTTAGATAAAATCATGGATTGTCATAACTTTTGAGACACGGACGCATTACCGAAGAGTCAAGTAATAACTTTAGAAGAAATAAATGATGCCAAGAATTCGTGGATTCGAACAGTCCAGTCAAGTGTATTCTCCAAAGAATTTGAATGTGTCAAAACTGGTTGTGATTCGAATTATGTTAGACAATTCGGTTTTTATGTTGACGAGTGTGGCGTACTAAGATGTAAGGGAAGAATTGGCCAAGCAAACCTTCCATCCGAGACAGTTAATCCAGTATTATTGCCTACCCATCGCCATTTAACAAATTTGGTTATAAAGGAAACTCATTCGACCATGATGCATGGTGGGTTAGCGTTGACCTTGACTGCAATATGCAACAAATATTGGATTCCATGAGGAAGAGAGGATGTAAAAGGCTTCATTCGACGTTGTGTGGTATGTACGAAGTATGTTCGTTGTTTTGTTGGTCATAGAGGGCTACGGAGAGTAATCATGTTGGACAATGCGAAGAATTTTAAAACGTCAGCAAAAGAGATTACAAAGATCGGGCAGTCAACCTTGGTGCAAGAACATTGTCGAATGTTAGAGTTAAGTGGATGTTTATAGTGGAAAAGGCCCCATGGTGGGGTGGATTTTGGGAGCATTTGATAAGAATAACAAAGGATCGCATAAAGAAATCCGTTGGTCGGGGCACTTCTTACATTTGAGCAACTAAGAACATTATTGACTCAAGTCGAGGCTGTAGTGAATTCTTGTCCACTGACTTATGTTTACAACGACAGACGGCACATGGTATGCACTCTCGCTAGCACATTTTCTCTATGGCAGTAGGATTAGCGCACATCTGAATGAAGAAAGTTATGAAGTAGACAGTACTCACGAAAGCTTAACGAAGCGTGCACGTCACCATCGGTATTTGTTAAGGCAATAGTGAGTTGGGAAATACAACCGCTACGGCAACCGCAACGTCCTTATAAACAATGGCATTGATCCTTTAAGACAAAGAAAATGTAAATTACATGACCTTTAGTGTTGCACACTGCCGTGGTTGCTAAAAGGGCATCATGATATACACCAATTTCACGGTGTATGACAACGCTGCAAGAGTAATGTGTTCAATGTTGTTTGGATTATTAGAAGCAATTTAGCTGATCGACCATATTTATAATACTTAATAACTCTTTCAGAGAAAGAAGAAACTTGAAGAGGCAAATCAAGTCCATACTAACTCTTATTTTCTCTGAATATCACAATATTAGGTGTAAATATTTTGCGGTGGCGGTTGCAATTGCCGTTGTATTTCCCAAACTCACTAATTTACAAAACAATGGAAATGCAAGTATTTGACAAGTTTATGCAAGAATTCGCAAAAGATTAATGGTAAAGAACCTTGTGTGAAGGTCGGAGATTTAGTGATTCTGAAGAACGATGGAACAGTGAAGCGTTTTTGGAAGGTTGCAAAAATTACTAGACTAATCGCAGGAAAGGATGGAAAAATACGAGCAGCAGAAGTGCAAGTTATGGGTTCAAACGAGAAGCGAAGTGCAATCATATTAAAGATTGCACAATACGTATAAATCCGTATAAAGTATAAATTCGTTATTACACTAGTAGCTGCTCCAACCGGTTACCTCTTGCTTCGTCTTGCTGTGCAGTATTTGATGAAGGTATTGATGCAAACACTATTCATTCTTCCTTCTCTTCCCCAATTGATAAATCTCAACCACAAATCAACTTTCCATGTATGATGTAATTATTATTGACTAGAATTTGATGGTGCATCCGTCGACTTTCAACCAATTCAACCAATATTCTGTCAAGCACTGCAGCTGACCGCACGTAAGTACAAGTTGTGTGTACCAATTAGAATCACTATCAAGAATTTCTATATCATTCAATTTGACCCAGCAACATCGTTGCATTGATGAGGAATGCATTGAACTTCTAAATCATTCGCGTTATTGGAGAACTACCAGCGAAATGTTGGAAAAACTTCATGAGGGACGGGTACTCAATCACTCACAGACTGTTAGGGATCATGAGCTGTTATCTGTTAAACAGGACAATGCTGCAAGCCTATTTTTAACTTTGACGAGAAGTGCTGTTTCGCAAATAAACATTCTCATTTTGAAAAACGTTTTAGCACAAGTTTGTACGTTGGCACAATTAAAATGGATAATGATGATCCACCTACCGATATTTACAAGGGTATGCGTGTAATTTGGATGCAAAATACAGACAAAAGGAACGGAATAGTCAATGGGCAACAGGGTATTGTATGTATGATGAAAAGATTGATTTTTCTAATCAAGCTGCTAAATGGTAAACAGTATGTGTATATCCTGTTTCTAGGATAACCAAGGATACGAATGAAAATGGTGATGAAGACATTAATATTAAAATATGCTACCCTTTTCAGCCAGGTTATGCAATGAATATTTGCAAATCGCAAGGGCAAACTCTTAACAACGTGGTAGTGTGTGGTTTGACACAGAATATCGTGGTGATGGTAGAGCATATGTAGCTTTATCACGGGTGAAAACGCTAGAAAGCAGTAAGTTCCTTACACCGTTAAAAATATCCCATTTTCATCCAGTAAACCTATGATTTATTATGTCCATTTGTTGTACTGAATTACCAAGTTTGTATGAAATATACATTTTTAAGATTTTTTTTCAGTAACTAATGCTTACCAACTCATGTTTTTCTCTTACGACATATTTTCCTGTTATGAATGTGAAGAATATATACCATTGATAGTTATTCCGGATGCAAATAATCGCATATTCACAAAGACATTTTTCTTGAAATTTATTTAGATGTCATACAGACAGAATACTGCGACAAATAAAGTTTAATTTTTTCAAACATTTTCCCCACTACTTTTTGCGTCCATACGACAAGCAGAGACATTACAATGAACAGAGTTTCCTGAAAGAATTGTCATCACGAAATTGTGAAAATTAGGAGATTCTTAAGACGAGCGACCTTCACAGGTCAAAAATGAGTTTGAACAGCTCCTTAATCCAATGGAGGAAATATTAGCACATTTAGATGCAAAGGAGAAATCCACCTCTCTAACGACACATGATGTTTTCCAAGTGATGCGGTGGGCCTTAACAAATCCACAGCTAGATACAGACCTAAGCAAATGGATGCAAGAGTCAGCTCCACTGCTAGTTTTAGTGGTAGAGCTTCAAGCTATTTGTGGTTTATTTTCCAATCCAGATCTGTATGGAACGAAGTTGGTGAATGATGACAAGGCCACCGATAAATTTAAAAAAGAGAAAACAATATCATCACTGCAACAAATGTTATCTGACATGATGGTTACAAGCGCTGTTACATATGCAGGATCTACAACTCCTGATTTCTTCACAACCAACAGACATACTTAGCCTACGTGTTCCTGACGAAGAACCAAGCCTCAGTGAACATTTGGAAGAAGGTGAAACCCGACAATATGTACCAAGTCCAATCACAATCATCTCCATTCTCAAATCAACTGATGGACATGATTTTTTCCCTACAAAACCAGATACAGGAGATGCAGCATAAGCAACAGGAGGCTACGGATGTCTTACGCAAACAGACATCTGCAGAGAAGCAATTACCTTTAAAGAAGAGAAAACGAAAAGAAAAAATGGTATCAACTGACCAGGAAATGCTAGATGAAGGAGCAAGTACAAGTATGGTTTATTCAGCTGAGAATACAGTTGCCACTGAAGAGGAGCCAATTGGAAAAAGGAAGCGAAATTGGAAAGAAAAGCAAGCACCAACTGAGGAAGAAAAGTTAGATGAAGGAACAAGCACAAGTATGGTTAATACAATTGAGGCAATAGTGGTCGCTGATGAGGAGCTGATTCCGAAAATAACAAAAAAGGATAAAAAAAGAAAAATTACAAACCCGAATAAATTCCGCTTGTGTGTACAAATTTATTTCGAAGAAATGTTGTTCTGTTCAAAATAATTAATTAACATTGCAAGTGACAAAAATTCCAATTAATAATTAATTAATTATTTATAATTGTGTTCAGATATCTAAATGATAGAGTCAAAATGTATTAAAGTACAGTGACGCATGGTTGCTGTGGGAGGAAAGGAAACCTAATATGTCAACAATGCATGCTTGTGATGAACTTTTAATGCAGGGAAAAACATTGTGTGTCAGCAAATATACTTAGTTTGAAATAGCAAACAAAAAGGACAATTGATGTCCATAGCAAATTTAAATGGCTATATATTCATGTAGTTGTTGTGATGGGCAAAGAAAAACAACATCCCTTAAGCACTTTCTTGAAAATAAGTTTTGCAAAACTACTTTTCGCATTAATCTTTCTTCGTTCAGTTTTTGTCAGTTCAAGATAACCAGGATACATCATATTGCAGATAGAATAACTTTTGCTTTATTAATTTTATTTTTAAGATACTTTCAGGTGTTAAAGCCATGGGGACATTGGGTAATCTGCCGATGTTTGATGGTCATGCATTTAACTAAAATTACGTGAATATGGGTTAACCTTTTTTGCAAACTTGCAGAGCTAGCTTTTCCCAGGAATTACATTTTGGAATCACCGGAAAAAGAACGGAAGCAAGCGCAAGGCAGGCCAAAATAACGTTCAAAAACGCTTTTTTTGCAAATAAAATTCGGAAAACTGATTGTTCCTCTAACTTTAGACACTTCAAATATTTTAGACAAATATTTTACCAAATTGAAAATTCTGATTGACACGTTTTCATCCAAGTTATGTAATGTAGCATTT
The DNA here is from genome assembly GCF_004324835.1 of Dendronephthya gigantea. Lineage (NCBI taxonomy): Eukaryota > Metazoa > Cnidaria > Anthozoa > Malacalcyonacea > Nephtheidae > Dendronephthya > Dendronephthya gigantea. The sequence goes on along the minus strand of NW_021163274.1, from coordinate 77,132 downwards.
TCAGATAAACCTGGTTCTGCATGGAAAATCCAAGGATAGAAATGCCAGACTTGTTGTCACAAGAATTGCAAAGTTTGAGGAGGATCTTGCAGCTGTCACTACTCCGGTTAAATTTGTATTATATATGTGGGGCAACCACCAGATCATGATGGAGGGCAATTGTGGAACAATATTTTTGAAATAAAGTTTGAATTATATGACAATTAGTTCTGAATCACGAGGCAAAAATCACACAACGCTAGCGAAAACAAGCCTGGTGTTTGTTTTAAGCTAAGGATATCGAGTAAAAAGGAAATATTTCTGTCAAATACGTTGTTTGGAAAAAGAAACCTGATTTAATGACAGGAGAGAGTAGCAGCACAAACAAAGATGAAAAAGTTAAAGTGCAAATCTGTGATGTCCAAATGTTGACATCCTCCTTGCATGGACAAAGCTTAAATCATTGGAGTGAAGCTGGGGAAAGATGCAGGAAAGGCAAAGTCAGTATTTTAAGGACAAAGCCACATAGCTTCAAAAATGATTGGCTAGGAGGATGTCTCTTGACATGGAATATCATGTTCTTTTTTATGTAAGAGTAAATTTCTCATTCAAGGAGGATGTTACCGCAGGCACTACTCTGGTTAGAATTTCTACTATATATGAGAATACTTTTTTCCAAAAAGGCAAAGACACTGCTTTAAGGACAGAGCCAGATAGCTCCAAAGTTTGTTGGCAAGGAGGCTGTTTCTTGACATCGAATTTCATTTGCCTTTTATGTCAGAGTAAATTTCTCATGCAAGGAGAATGTTGCCACAGGAAATACTCCCCTTAGAATTTCTACTATATATGAGAGGCAAGTACTCGTTGATGGAGTACAGCTATGGAATACTTTTTTAAAAAAAAGGCAAAGACACTGCTTCATCAAGGAGAGAGCCACATAACTCCAAAGTTTTTCTGCCACAGGCAATACTCTGGTTTCTACCATATATGAGATGCACGGACTCCTTGATGAATATACGTCACAGTTAGGCATATAAGAGCGCAAGCCTTATGCACGTTTTTAAATAGCATTATAGTAACATCTTTGATATATTCATCTATGTCACCATCCTTATGTATGTTGTAATCTTTTCACAGAGTTTCAAATTTGGCTAATAAGTATTACAAATATTACACCAAGGAACTGTTCATGAGTCAAATGTTGTTACAGTTTTTAAAGCTGGCTTTGAACTATACATATCGAAAACTGTCTCTGTCGCCATACCTCAATGAAGATTTTTATCAAGTGTAAAATATGACCAATTAATGTTTAAATTGTAACTTAACAAGATGTACTCAATATATGTCACAATTAACCATATAAGAGCGCAAATCTTATGCACGTTTTTAAAGTAGCATTAAAGTAACATCTTTGATATATTTATCTATGTCACCTTCGTGATGTATGCTGTAATCTTTTCACTGAGTTTCAAACTTCGCTAATAAGTATTACTAATATTACACCAAAGGAACTGAGTTTTTCAATCATGATGCTAAAAACTGTCCATGAGTCAAATGTTGTTATCATTTTGAAAACAGCCTGCTTTGAACTATATACCCCGAAAACTGGCCTGTCTCTGTCGCCATACCTCTATGAAGATTTTTATCTAGTGTAACGTATGACAAATCGATGTTCAAATTTTAACTCAACAAGATTTACTCAACATACCTCACAATTAACCATATAAGTGTGCAAGCCTTCTGCACGATTCTAAAGTAACATTATAGTTACATCTTTGATCTATTTATCTATGTCACCTTTGTTACATATGTTGTAATCTTTTCACTGAGTTTCAAATTTGGCTAATAAGTATTGCAAATATTAGACGAAGGGAACTGAGTTATCAATCATGATGCTAAAAACTGTCCATGAGTCAAATGTTGTTACAGTTTTTAAAGCTTGCTTTAAACTACATACCCCGAAAACTGGCCTGTCTCCATTGCCATCCCTCTATTAAGATTTTTATCAAGTGTAAAACATGACAAATCAATTTTTAAATTTTAACTTAACAAGACGTACTCAATATATGTCACAGTTAACCATATAAGAGCGCAAGCCTTATACACGATTTTAAAGTAGCATTACGTAACATCTTTTATATATTTATATATGTCACCTTCGTTACGTATGTTGTAATCTTTCCACTGAGTTTAAAACCTTGCTAATAAGTATTACAAATATTAGACCAAGGAACTGAGTTATCAATCATTCAACTTCGTTCCCAGGGTCTTTACTCGTGGTGTTTTACCACGTGGCATCCCGATCAAAATTCATCCGGTAGGGGGTATTGTGAATGATGCATTTCCTTTAGAGCATGTTCGCGGGTTTGTGTAAATATTTCCACCTTTTGAGTAGCATGAGTGGGTTGTTAAAATGTATCGGATTACTGATCTCTAACTCTTCAACAAAGACAAGTCGTCATGTTGGACCACATAGCTTTTCTTTCGTGTTTGCAATTTGCGATTTCTAATAGTATTTACGGCAATAACAACTTGAAACCGAAGCACGTAATATGTTCAGAATATATGTATTTAAAGCGCGATGTTATTTTCGTTCTTCCAACTGGCTATGGAAAATCTTGAGTGTTTCAACTGCTACCTGGTTTGATGTTCGCCAAAGAAAAACTGTGACATGTTAGTGATATTTCTGTAGCAGCGACTTTAGTCATTGTTGTGTCACCGCTTAATGCGCTTATAAGCAAACAGATCTCCTGCCTTGGCTCAACTGGTATAAGAGCATCAGTACTTGGCATATTAAAGTTAACCAGGAAGAAAGCGAGCATGACCCCCTCGAATGTGATCTACAACATAGCGAGGATAGTAAACTACGAGCGGATTTTTATCACATTGTATTTGCCCATCCAGAATCTTTTGTTTCTTGTAAATATGGACGTGAATTGCTCAAAAGCCAGACATATACCAAGACAAAATTTGTGCTATTGGTAATTGATGAGGCTCACTGCATACTGGAATGGTAGGTTTGTGCATATTTATAGTTTATCAAAAAAGAAAATAATTAAGTACATATCATGGCATTAATTGCTTCTATTCGATAATATGTTATAGGGGGAGTGAGTTCAGAACTGACCACAGCAAACTGGGACTTCTGTGTGCAATTTTTCTAAATGTTCCTGTACTTGCAATGACTGCAACTGCAAACAATCAAGATATAGGAACTGTATAAAAGAGTCACTGGGATTAAAAGACTGCAAAAATTTCATTGGTAATCCAGACAGAAAGAATATTTTCTACAAGAAAATTTTCAGGCATGGAAATTATATGGAGTCTTGTAAAGGTATCTTGCAGCCAATTGCGAAAAAGCTATTAAAGAATTAAAGGAGAAGACTAATCATCCCATTACAATAATTTACCATCCATTGAAGTTGTGTGGATTTGCCTACAAACTTTTCAAACATGTTTTGGGAGTAGGCAACATTACCCAGAGGGTTCCTTGAAAATACCTGAAAATAGGCTATTTGCCCAGTTTCATTTCTCTATACCATCTATACGGCGTGTCATCCACATCAGTCCTCCATGCAGCATTAAGGCATATTTCCAGGAGACTGGAAGAGCTGGAAGGGATGGAAAGCATGCACAAGCTCTGTTGTATTACAACAACCATTATATTGCGATGAACAGAGTAGGAATGACAGATGAAATGAGGCAATTTTGCAAAAGTGAGAGTTCTTTAAGAATTCAGATGCTACGTGCACTTGACTTTGACAATTCATATCCTATCGAGCCAGCTCATCTTTGCTTCAACATTTGTGCCAAGAAATGTTCATGTGAAGAATGTCACTTTAGTGCTAGCCTATAGTTGTCAAAAAACTTTAAAAATGGACAAACACATACAATTTGATAGAAGCACAGTTAGTGGACTGAGATGGTTAGGCTAGTCGGCTTACTTCAAAGGAGAGCGCCAAATATGTCGAGAACCGATTATATTTTGGTCACGTGACAAGGAAAGGGGACGGCTTTGCCATGTTTAAAAGAAAACATATGGGTGAAAGGATTATGTGCAGACAAAATATCATATTTCAAAAACGCTGGAGGGCTTTGAGTTCAACATGGAGGCTGACACGGAAGGCGAACAAACCGATGAATCTTTTTTAAACGTTACAGACAAAAATATTTGGCGAGATGATTTTTATGAAGAGGTAATGACCGCGCCATCTGACGACGAAGGCGAAGATATTTTATTTACAGCTACAGCCGAAGACACGTATAACTTCCATGTGTCGGTAGCTGTAACTGATTTACAATCAGACGAAATTGATGCGGAATTTACCGATGCGATAGAAGAAATCGATGGTATGAAGAATTTCCCGTGTAGTCAATGCGACAAAGTGTGCAAATCCAAAGGAGGCTTGACAAGACACACAAGATCAAACACCTTGGAGACAAACAAGTCCTTGGGGAAACTCGTTCTGCGCTTTCTAAAGGGACAGTTCATTCAATTGTTGAGACAATAAAGGCGAAGTTAAAAGAGGAAAATTTATATGGATCGGAAATAAGTGATAATTTGGCAACCGTTTCATCCACCGATGCTTTATTCGATGCATTGTCGCTCCGGAATAAAACATTTTGTCGATCGAAGAGTCAAGACAAACTTTTAGAAAGTTTTTATGGTTTGATTCCTCAATCGTGTGAGCTACTGAAGTGTAAGGACTACAGAGCTGCGAATCTAGTAATGATTCATATTCCCGAACATTTGATCGGATTTTATAATACCCCCACAGTGAACGAGGAAGCCAGCTGCAGTGAAGCCAGACTAACACAACTTGACCCAGCTGAACGTGGACCTCTTTCTTATGTTGCGGGCTACGTAATCAGCAAACTGTTTCAGTTAAACAGAAGAAAAAAGAAGGAAACCAGGAACCACAGTCATTACTACAGAGTATGAAGTCGTCTGAAACTATAAACAATTATATCTCTGCTCGAACAAAGGGAGGACTTGTTACCCCATGCAATGATTTGGTCGCTATTTTAGAAGTTGCAGAAATTTCTTTCAGAGAGAATGTGGATAAAAGCAAGATTCCACTGAGAAGTATTCCAGTGGATATAATATCGGAGTATACATTAGCTTCTCCAACTGTTAAGTCATTGTGGGATAACATTGTGTTTTCGTGTGAAGGGCAAGCTTCAAAATCTACCCAGAAACTGTGCTTGGAAAACATAGTCAAACTTTATTTACGAGTCAGAGCATTTTCTTATGCCAGAGACTTCATTACTGAGTACCGTATAAAGGAAAAACAGTCAAAGAAAAAGGCTTTAAGAACAGAAATGAAAAAAGCAAAAGGAAAATAATGTTGACTTGATTTAGTATTGAACTTATAAAGAAACATACCGAGTTGTAACATATTACACCATGATAATCATCTCAGTTATATCATATATATTTCATGTGTTTGGCAAAAATTGTTTTATTTTACCATAAAAAACACTCATTTGGTATCAAATTGACCTCCCAGTATTGGTATGAAATTCAAATAATAATAAAAATATTTACACTATTTACATCAATCGAGTACCAATTCAGCAACAAGAAGAACTACTAAATACATAAACATTATTCAATTTGTATCAAATTCACCATCTGCCCTGTATGTATTGGTATGAAATTCAAAGAGTTAAGAGATCATATTTACAATATTTACATCAATCTAGTACCACAAGTACCACTTTTCTGATCAACAATAGCAAACCATGTAGACCGCTCTCATACAGAAAGCCTGCATTTTAACCCTCAGCTGGCAATATGTGCTCCACCTTAGTAATTACTTTGTTTAAAATCAGCTGATTTAAATAATTCATGTTAAAGGTAATAAGAGTAAGTGGGGTAGGAAGTACAAATGGGTAATAAAGCATGCAGAATTGAAATGAACCAGCCCTTTTAATTTTGCTCACATATTGTGGAATTACCACCAGAACACCAAAACAAAATCTGAGAATCAACATGCTGAAATCCAAAATATAGGTTAAAGCAAGACAAGGTTGAGTTAATGATATTTCGATTTTATTGCAAAATCATCATTAGACTCCCTGATTAACTCATAAAAATGAAATATCACAAACTCAACCTTGTCTTGCTTTAACCTATATTTTGGGTTTCAATATGTTAATCTTCGGATTTTCTGGCATCAGCTGGCGTATACAAATATTGTGTTTGGATTCTACAGGTCAGTTGTATTAGAATGCTCTACTGAAATTGAAGGGCACTTACTGCAGTGACATTTTTCAATTACTTATTCATTTGTTTGTTCACTGCTTTTTTTTGTCTTTTTTCGCTTCATAACTGGTTCATCGCTGACATCATACCATTTCTTTTTTTCATACCTCCCACCAACATTCTCTCGGACTACAGGAGCAATGTCTCTCTGTGATGCTATTGTCAGGTCAGAATAGCCAAATTGCTGGGCTGTTGGGTTGTCAGATCTTCCTCCTTTGCTTCTCTGGTGACCAAAGTAATCCTCCAGTACATCTTGCATGAATCGCTCAGACAAGACATACTGGAAGCCTTTTTCCAGAAGAAACTGGATTGCCTCAATGTGGGAGTGAACAGAGATCTTAAAGCCCTCGTATGTCTGCCAGGACAGGAACATCTTGCTTCTTTCTTCTGGTGAAAAATTGCCCTCGCGTTCCAATGTGCTCTTCTTCCAGTCTTCCAAATACTTAAGGAAGACATCCAACAGCCATGCAAATCTTTCATCATCACATGATGTGTATGGTTTGATGAATTGATTCCTTTTCCTAATATGCTCAGTCGGAGACCTTACATTGGAGCAGTCGAAGAAATCATTCATCATTCCACAAAAGGCTGCTGTTCCAAGCACTTCATCATTCGAGGACTCTTGTAAGGCAAGCATTACGGACTTGCTCAACACTTGTGTAGCCAGTTTCACCTTTAACACAATGATATATGTAAGAGTTTAACATTTCTGTTTTGGGCCTTTCTTATTGTAGACTTGAAGCAGGTTGGATTCAAAAAAAGTTTGGATTTTTTATCCCCTATTTTTTTCAAAATATTAAATAACTTGAGTTGATGGGCTACATAATAACTAATATACAACACCAAAAATTGTTTGGCCAATTACATGCACCAGGTGTGACCAGGAATCACATGGTATTCAATTGAATTTTAATAAACACAACTTAAGATAGATTGTAAACATTAAAATTTCGTAAAATTTAAACATTTTAAATATTAATTTGATTGTTTCATAATAAGTTCAAGTTTGGTAATTGAGTTGGTTACAATTCTGAGGGTAATCAGCTCAAATTAACCACAAACCTATAGTCCGGTATAATGTTAGTTTAAAAAACTCTTAAGATGCATGTGTCTTTTTTCACATGGGTGATCACCAATTTTTTATTCAAAGAAAAATGACACAAAATTGCATCTTAATCATTTTTAGTTAAAATTGTCAATGCTTCTATAATCAAAATTAATTATTAGAATTTTACCTTCATTTTACTATATGGAGTCAGCACTATGTGGTCCAAAGTCAGCTTGGGAAGGGTGTGCAATGCAAAGCCCTGATCACTATAAAAGAGATCAGCAATATGTTGGAAGATCAAGTGCTGGCCATCATTCCACATATATCTGCTGCGTGAACCATGACCAGAATTGTAAAGGCAGTTCCTTGCTGTCTTCATTAAATGAGGGGAATCTGCGAAGAAGTAAATGAAGCGTGAGGTTGCAAAGACATTTGGTGTCTTATAGACAACATCACACTGCAAATCTTTTGCTAGTTTTGAATGCAGGTTGAAGAACTTTCTATTTGGAGATGCTCCATCATTCACAACTGCAACTACCCAAAGATTCAAGTTCAATTCCAAAACAGCAACTGCTTTCCAAAAGATTGGCATGATTTGAAATGACGTGACATCTCTGGTGAAATAGTACGAAACAATGTGCTTCATGTCAGTGCACAATCCTCGGACTAAAAATGCAAGAGCATGAGTGGCCACACTTTCTTCTTCAGCAAATGCATCATTTGTTGTAGGATCCCCCAGGTCCACAAACCCAATGAGATCACCACTAACCTTGTCGAAAACAAGGTTGGATTGTATTTTCATTTCGTCCATGACGAGGGCAACATATCACTGTACTTCAGAAAAGTGTTTTGTCTTCTCTTTCAGGCACTCAATGTTTTCATGGTTAATTCCGGCTTTGGGCTTAAAATAGTTCTTGTAATCTCTCAACACACGTTCGTTTGGTAGAATTAGGGCACCACTGTCTTGCAACTCCCTGTATGCTGATGGTGACTTACCATGGATTGAGAGAGCAAATCTAATCACTTGTGGGTGGTACCTGCTTCCCATTTTATTTGACTGCAACAGTTTCATTTGCTTTTCCCAGAAAAATTTCATGTGGGGACTTGCTTCCAAATTTTGATCTCCCATTATTTTGAGAAGATCAGTTTCAAGGGATGCACTGATGGCAACTCCATCTTCTTCAATTCTTGTTTGGAGGTGCTTTACACGTTCCTCAAGCTCCTTGCACTGGATTCTCGCGACTTGGACAGTGGCTCTGAGTTTCTCTGGACCACATGCAGCTAGCGATGCCTTGGGTTTGGCAGGTTCAGCTGATGCCTTTGACTTTCGTCTATTTGCCCTCTTAATAGCATTTAGTGCAGTTGTGCATGGTTGACAAGAGTTTTTCTGGTCATGTGCGGTTTCTTCAATGACACGACAATCAACAGATCTGAAAAAAACTAAAACCTCGAAATTGGGCTCCTCTGTTGATACCTGCTTGGGTACTGAATGTCTGATAATTGTTCCAGGCAGATGGACTTGAGTTGGTTGGGTCAATGACAACATCCTTCACTTCATCAATGTCTGGTAATCCTCCACAAAAGCTAGAATTCTGCAATAATTGCAACAGTTCATGTATGTTGCCATGTCTTACTACAGATCGACTAAATTGTTTATACAGTACATGGTCATCAGGGATTGGCCACTGGTAAAAGAAGACACTATATACCAGAGTTAACAAGCACGGTATATTTCGGTATGCTGTGAGGCTCCTCAAAGAGCCTAATGGCTAATTCGTTTTCTGACGTGTGTTCAACTGTCCATGGGCCAGATGCTTTAATACCTTCCAAATCCCTAACCAGTTCGTAAATACTGTACACAGCTGAGGTATACCCAACACTGGTTGATGGCTCTGTCCACGGCTCTGTTGTAGAACTCGAGGCGGAACTAGTGCTTGCTTCGCCTACATCTGTTCGCACAAGAACGCGACGCTCATGTTTTGGTGTTTCGTGACTTCTTGTAGGTAGGTTCTCAGTGGGCACACTACCAGCTACCAAAACCTTTCGTTTCGTGTCTACGAAAAGACATAAGTCTTGGATAAATACATATGATATCATGATAAGCAAAATATCAAAAATTAAAACCATGGCCATGATTGTATTTGTTCAATAACAATGCCAGGCATCTCATCGATTGAGTGCATATAGCGGTGGTAAAGGTCGAAAACCTTTAGATATTAAGCTGCATAATATATACACTTGCCCTCTTTGTATAAATCAGACAATGCGCTCTTTGTAATCAGAGACATGCATATTTATAACAGAGCCGCAAGCGCATGCAGATGTAAAATGCAAATACTTACAAGTCAAAATACACTCTGGCTTGAAATGACGCTCGCAAATATACAGCGTGTTCTTCTCAATTTGGCTAGCTAGGCCCGTCGTCTTTTCTCCAGTCCTCAAAATAAGTCGAAGCCATTCTTCCCGAGCACTTCTCTTCTTCGCTGCCGTCTCTTCGTTATCGGTTGCGCCCACAACAGGAATTTTGAAAAGCGAATATTCATGCTTTCTACTGCTAGGACAGCCATAAAAAGCACAATTAGAGCCGACCATACTATTCGACAAAAATTTAAAGTTTTAATAGCATCCGAGCAAGCCAAAAATAGCGCAAGAATACAACTTTCGAACGCAACAATAAAAAATGCCAATATATTGTATAGCTTTCTCAATCTGGCCATCCCCTTTCCTCGTCACGTGACAGAAAATATAAATGAACAATAACATATTTGTCACGTGGTCAGACTAGCCTAACCATCTCAGTCCACTAACTGTGATAGAAGTAACTGTGCTTAATCATGTAACATTAGAGAATGAGTGACACAAGTCTGATATTTTACATAACGATTATTTACATTCTAAGTACTTGTGTAATATAAGAGAAAACATGCTTCGAAAATAAACAGCTTGTAAACTCGAGATATGAGCTGTTAAAAAACAAGACACAATATTCAAGTTGATATTTCGACTCTCTTTCAAATCAAAGCCTTTGAATCAGGTTTGACAATTACTTTGAAATAGAGTTGAAATATCAGCTTGAATATTGTGTCATGTTTTTTAACAGCTCATATCTTGAGTTTACAACATGTTTATTTTTGAGTATGTTTTCTCTTATATTTTTTAAAATTGTCTGCTGGAAAAGGTTTTTGTACTTGTGTAAATAGAGTATATTAATTACTACATATGTACAATTATTGCATGTCTAGTATTTAAGATGTAGAGTGTATTTAATTGAATTCTGTGGCAAAAGAGCCTGATGTATACAGGGTTGAAAGAATTTCAGAAAATTCAAACAAAAGCTAGTCTAGACAAGTGCTTTCTAGTTTTGCGAATTTTGAGCATAATCAAAGTGCAAGAATCAAGCAGCCATAGATTTAACTCCACTTATATGATTCTTTGTGTATATATTTCTCTAGTACATTTGATTATTGTCTCTCAAAACTTGAATTGAAATAGCTATATTGTAACAATTTAAATAATGAAACTATGCTCCACAAGCTGTCTGTCCTAAACAGGCCAAAATGTTTGCAACTTTTCAAATAATTTCTGAATCAGTGATATCATAATCAGAGTTTGTATCAATTTGCTTCAAAATGTTATTTTTATGTCTATTTACCCACTCCTCAAATTTTTCTTCTTCAAATAAAGCGGTTGGGTCATGTAAAATGTCCTTAAAGGATTCAAATTGTCTTCCATTGACTTGTTTGAATGGTCTCAAGCGTCTTAGGTCGGCAAAGTCCAGCAGCTGAATAAATTTGATGAGTCCATTCTTCAAGCTTGTCCAGTCCCCCAGTCTTAACCAGTTCTATAGCATGGTCAATAAAATGCTCACCAATCTCATCAAGCAATGAATACTTACTATTGGGTTCCAAGCAAAAGCCATGCTTATTTACTGTTCAATCAGCTAAAAGCAAACAAAAAAATATTATGTACCTTATGTACAAGTTATGTACAGTTTAATGGCAGTATGCATGCTGATATTTAGAATATTTAAGGAACATGTAACCAGGATACAATTCATAAGGCTATTAAAGTAGCCTGGTAAATATAATAATGCTGTTTTTAGTCAATATTTTTATTTTATATGTAGTTGCAGGTATTCGGATCCTGTGGAGATGGCTATGCCCTCATTGTAGGGTTGTTGGAGGGCGCCTTTTGAAAATGAGATGGTGGCAGTGTGGCAATGATGAAGATTGATGATTGATAACATTTTATATGATACCGTTATAGGAATTGTGTACTAAAGAATATTGTGGATAATTGTGGACTTGAAAATTATATTTATGAAATGCTACGAATATGTGTTTGTTGTTTGGCAAAACCCGGGTGCAATATGGAAATGCGTGAGACGCCTTAGCCAGAATGAATGCCGGTTATTGCCATTCTGGTCAAGTCCCTTTCGTTTGTTTTTCTATAGTTATGTTTCATCAGGCTCCAAGCATAACTAGGGAAAGCACGTTTCTAACCCGCTAGCACGTCTTGGAACCACGTGCTCGCATATGTGATTTGTGATGATGATCGGAAATACTGTGACGTGAATTCGTGGTGAGATCGGTGATGATGATGAAGTCCAAATATGTATGAGCATGCTGTTTTATCCGTATGTAGTGGGCTGTTTGTTTGCTATTAGGGGCTAATCCCTGAATCGATTGGTTTCTGTTCTCTGAATTGATTAGTTCCATAAAAGATCCCCAATGTGTAATGATTTTGTAAGGAAGGGTGGTATTCAATCCCACGTGTAATTCCCGTTATTAAAATATTTATAAGCCGCGGCATTGGAGCGTGCCGAGGAAAATGTTGTTTATATTTTGGACCTATCTCTGTGAATAAGATATCTATTACGGCTGGCCTGTTCCCCGGGGACTGTTATGTTAGGAGTTAAAAATGGAAGAGATTTAAATGGTTTTACTTACCCTTCAATTTGAAGAAAAGCGAGCGTCCAGAATGCTTACCGAAGTTTGCTTTAGTATTAACGCGCAAGAAATGTAAAATGAGTGGGCTGTGTGACATCGTGGTTGGGATCGTGAAATCGAGGCCGAATTTGTTTCAGGGGGGGGAGGTGTTGGGGGGGGGTGCTATTTTTTTAAAAAAAAATGAAAGTCTCATGCCTAGAACAGCTATTCCATAAAATACTAAATGTTATTTGGCTTAACTAAATGTGCCATTTTGCGTAGAAAATTATTTGAGCCTGAATTTCACATGCATGAAATCGAGAAGCTTTGTTTCGTCTATTTTATGGAGTTGATATACCACATTTGATGCTAAGTTGTTTGAAGATGCTGCTCCCTATTTACATTGGAACTTCACTAAATAGTAAGTTAACATTGTTTTACATATTTATCTTCAGTTTGAGTACACAGTACAGTTAGAATATTACGGAAAAGAGTGCAAATAGTTTTCAAATTCAAGTCGATGTAGTGGCATTTGTATTCTGTTGTTGTTTTGACCTAGCCATTCATCAATAATAATTTAAAGGGGTAAATTAAAAACATGTTATGCATATCACATTGGATTAGGCTTTTTTTATATGTCATTTTAAACTGTTTAAAGCGTGGAATGACTTACGTTAGTTTATATCCAATTTGCGATTTTCTATTTATATAGTATTATATGATTTCATTGTTTACACATTCTACTGTTATTGATTCTTCTTTCTAATAAAAATTAAGTTCATTATATTGAAATCCCTAACGGGCATTTTGGTAGTCAAGCAGGTACTTGATACAACTGCAGAGCAACTTTATTATATAATGTACCTCCTAATACTCATCATTCATCACTCTCTAACAAGTGGTATTATTTCAAATAATTTGTTTACAGCATTGAGTTACCCCGCAAGCTTATTCGCTTTATATCAAAGAAAACCTTTTTCATTTTTGTGTTGCTTCAAGTTGCAGTCACTTTGTTTTCCTGTCAACAAAACTATTAAAAAAATCATTATTGTTTAATGTAATTGCCATGGATAAATGGGATTTAACACAGTCCACAACATTTTGGACTTAACGATCCATTGTTAACGATCCATTCAAAAATACACAGATTGCGCTCAAGTGCGAGTTTGGGATTAAATTCAATGAATATCTTTTATCTTTGCAAACACATAGATTGCCTGGGCCAGTTATTAGTGATGATCTAAAATTCTGGATAGAACATCTTCATGGACATTCTGCAATAATTGTAAAGCATTGAAAATGCAACGATTATTACTAAATCATGTTAAGCGTCCACTGTTGACATTCTCGTAAGATTGCACTTGTGTCAAGCATATGTCAGCATACCCAATGCTTTGAGGGATACGTCGCAAGTAGTGTTAGTAGCTTTGCGGCCATTTACGATTCACCTTGGGGATTATTTAAGAAAACAAAATGGTTATAGGATGATTGTTCCATCTATCATGGGCTGCAAAAAGTGTATTGCAAGAAATACAGGATTTAAAATCGCCTCAGTGTAAACAGAGGTGTGTGAATGCATATGAGTTTTTAATGGAAACAGTTGTTCTGCTCATAAGAAGTTTGTCAATCTTAGAGAAACAAGTGATAATTCATCTGAGAAATTCAACATGTGTATGACTTAACAAGCAAAACTAGGGTTGAATGTGCTCTCTAGCCAATTTATATCCAACATTGGAATTCTGTGAAAATGCTTAATGGAAAAGACAATCTCGCAAGCACAAAAGTAGCATTCATGCAAAAAGTTTTCAGTGAAATTAGTCATTACGGGAGAAGCTTTGAATTACTCCAGTTTCATTATGACTTATGGTTATTTAGACAGTTTCCGGAGCAACCACAACAGCCAAAAAGATCATTGTTCTCCCACTATGTAGCTCGAGCCCAAAACCTTCAGTTCAGACTTTGGGAAGTGGCAACATTATTGTGTAATAGATTCTGTAAGGTAGTTTGGCTTTCCCACCCTATTTATTACCATCTCTCCAAATAATGCTAGTTGGAAAAAATTTTCGGGTGCTGCTACGCCACTCACCTTTTTTCTAATTGGTCTAAAACTTTTGAAAATAATGTGATCAAATACTTCTATTGATTTGAATTTCAAAAGAGGGGGACAGTACATATTTATATCTTAGTTTGGCTTAAGAGTGTACATGCATCCAAAGCTAGAACATACTCATGGAGACATTCCATGGGCAGATGTTGATTCAGCGAATCTTGTGTATAACCTTCAAAAAGCAGATAAAGGATCACTCCCAATTTCAGGGATGAAACAAGCTGCGAAGTTAAAAATGTGGTCACTACCATTAATATATGCATTATCCAGCCGAGGCATTTGCACATAACATACAAGCATATGTATCTACAATTTTTACCTGCATTAGAATGTCGCATGGATGTGCAATGCTCTGATGGGCATGGCCTTTTGCCCAAATATGTTAGCTCTTAAGGTACAAAAGCTCATGATGCTTGTCACTCACATGCTCCATATACTGTTCAAACCACTCCTTAACAATAATCTGCTTTTCGTCATTTGTAAGAAATGGCACCATTAGAGCCTGCAATGTGGCTTTCTTTGTGATCCAAAAAGATGACATGGATGCCACATCGTCTAAAACAGTTTTTAGCTCCCCTACCAGAAAATGTTCATTCTAATAGGCTTGTGCAATCGTATTGGTCACGATCCAGAAAATATGAGCATCTGTCACTTCTCGATTGGTTGAGGGAATCCTAACAGCACAGTATTTACTGTTTCTCACAATGCTGCCAATTGCATAAACCATGTTGTTTTGGACCATCTTCTAGGCTAGTTTATGCTCTTAGGACATGCTGTATGCGATTCCCAAAGGGAAAAAATTCCGATCTATAAAGGAATGAGAATTATGGTTATGTCTATTGTTTGGCTCGATTGTCCTGTTATTGCGCCAGGGGGAGCCTATGTTGCAAATTCTGGTTGCAAGAAACTAAGCGATATTCATTTCATGGTACGAATAATGTTACTTCAAGTTACACCAGTTTCCTTTTAAATAATTATCTTCTAAATAAACTGGGATTTATTGCCTTTTTTATATAGAAATGAGCAAATTTGCAAACTCCACCTCCCAATCAAAATCAAACTCGTTAGGTGTTGGCTGGCGGCAACAGAGTGTGCAAAGCTTTATTACACCATATGGGCCTACAAAAGAAGCACCCACCCCAATGGTGCACCTGTCGGGATTGTGCAATCTCAGAGTATGCAGACACAATTATTGAAAATATACCTATTCTTCAGGGAATCAATGGTATCCTTAATGAATCATGCTTGCACAAGCTAAAAGAGACTAAAAGCTAAAAACACTACAAAGAAAAAGTGCCACCACATAAAAATGACAAAAGCAAGGAAAAAAAACAACAAAAAGGCGCATACAAGATCTCGTTCAAGACCTAGATAAGTACAACAACCAGAGAAGAAGCATAAAAAGTAAGCTTTTGAAAGATTTTAATCCTTGAAAAAATTACACAAAAAACTGTTGTGTCTCAAAGTTCAATTTAAAAAAAACACACAGACCTTATTAAAAAATCCAAAAAAGGGTGAAATGAAATTGCTTTTAAAAAATGTAAATACTATTTTGTTTTATATAAGAATTAATGTATTGAATTTTATTTGCTATTTACTGATTTGAGAGAAAAGAAAGTCCAACAAGGCATGCTTGTCTGAATTTTTTAAGGTACAGAAAATTCTAATAGAAAAAAAAATGTAAATATTGTTATGTTTTTTAAAGAAAAAGAGTTTAAACAGAGCCTAGTTTGGAATATTCTAAAACAAATATTCTAAAACAAAAAGATTTAGAAAAGAATTGTAAATATTGTTATATGTTTTTTAAACTATTTGAAAAGTTTGTTTTAGACCTCTTTAAAATATAAAAAAAGAAAACGATTTCGAGTTGTTCATGAGTTAACCTGTCCTTGCGGTAACTTTTTTGACACCCCTAGCTTAAAACGTGTAAAGACTAAGGGATCGATAGGCCATGCTTTAATAGTTTGTATTCATACTGAAAATCAAAACCTGACAGTGTCTTTGGCTCGGATCGGCCGGCAGAAGAGCGATCGTAATGCTAAAAAGTGGACGTTGAGGTCCAGCTCCGCTTCACTGAATAAGTAAAAAACCGATAAGAGTAGTGGTATTTCAACGGCGGATTGCTCCTCCCACTTATTATACAACTCTCATGTTTTTTCACAGCGCCAGACTAGAGTGAAGCTCAACAGGGTCTTCTTTCCCCGCTGTTGCTTCCAAGGCTGTGGTTTCGCTAGATAGTAGATAGGGACAGTGGGAATCTCGTTAATCCATTCATGTGCTTCACTAATTAGATGACGAGGCATTTGGCTATTAAATACATTTATTAATCCTTTTAAATGCACATTTGGGCGTGAGATTGCAGCCCTTACAAATAAATTACTAGTAATACATGCATGCAGCAACCCCTTGCTATTTCAAACCAAGTACACAATTTCCTGAGTTAACCTGACCTAAACTTATATTATGAAATGACACAAAACTCAAATCAGTCTTAAAGTTTCCATCATTCAATACAAAAATAATCATAAAGCTAGTGTAAACATTGCTCGTTCAATTTTGCTGCATTATACCATGCCAGCAATTAAGTAACGGTTTAAAATCGAAGTTTCAAACGACTAAAACAGTACAAAATCTTCACAGACAAAGAAAAAACTTCAAATGTTATATTATTCTGTAATTGCAGTCAACGCCGGCAGCTAAAAGTTTCAGTATACTTTATAAATGTAGTGTGTATTTTTGATACCAAAATTCAAATTACACTTTCCAAAACACTTTTTGAAGTTAAAACAAAGGTGTAATAGCCCTTCACAGGTTTATGCGTTTGCATAAAAAGCTGAATATTTAACAAATAAATGGAATACAAAGCTGAAAAGTATACAAATACGGCTCATTCTTACAGCGAAGCCAATACGAAATAAACAAAGTAAACACGTACCCTTTGTCTTTGAAAACATTTATAAGCTTGCAGATTATGAATTATTCCTCTTACACGGCTTTGTTTTGACTGTATCCACGTTCATCTTTGCTATCTGTCATGCTTCATATATCTTGTTTCTTCTCTTTTTCCTTTCTTTGCACAAAGTTTAGGAAACGCTTTTACAAAAATGTTTACGAAATGACAGTTGAATTGCTGACGTTCTCATTGAAATACAAACTTTCTGTCTAAGCCAATCAGAACGTTCGTTGATTACCAGTCTACACTTGTTCGCATTTCGCGCATGCGCACAAGTACCATGACCATTGAGCGTCCATGGTCCAAATTTAGCCGACTTTGGATTCCGCTATGTTCTCCCGGGTCCCGGGTGTAATTCCTAACCTCAGGGCGGAATTAGTACCCTCGCACGGTGCTCTGCACCGGGTCGGGGATAATACAAAATTGATTAAATTATATATACATACACAGCTGTGAACTTGTATCTATGACTTCTCGCACATAATATTTAAACTGGTATATGAAGGTTCAAAATATCACAATATTCTGTTTCATCCGATGTTGATTGTTCTACTCGTATTTCTTCCAAATCAATTCGACCATAGGCAAATCGTAAGTTAAAGTTAAAAGCCTCATCCCAGTTAGTCGCCTCCGTTCCGTACGTATCCTTCTTAAAGTATCTTGAAATGTAGCCTGAGCAATGAATATGATTTAAAAGAGTTTATTAAAAACTATGGTATCAGGAACAATGAGACAGTAAGGGTTTTAAAAACAAAGCATAGTGCAGACAACAGAAGTCAGTACCAAATGCACAAGTACTTCCAGTGTCATCATAACACTAGACATGAACCCACAATGAACCCCAATGATGTTTTGACTGCAAAACCTCATAAAAGGTTTAAAAATACCAACTGTGAATTTTAATTGATTGCACAACTTCCAAGGAAAAAAGGAGAATGAAGTGTCCATTGAGTGGAATCACAACCATCCCAGTAACTCTCTCCATGCCTTAAGTTTTAAAGAGATTCCAGGTGAAGTTGCGGAGACCATCAAAGATATGCTCGCTAAGGGATTACTGCCGGGTGCTGCACATAAAGGGCTCTTAAGAATATTGAGGAGTGAATGCAAAGATGAGAAAGAGTACCACTTGAGATTATCTGATCGTTCGAAAGTACCCAGTCGAGCTGATTTCAATGACATATACACTTCTTTAACAAGAATTTGTATGGTGTTGAAAATTTGAAATCAATGTTTGCCAAGATCAAGGAAAGGATTGCTGCCTTGAAACAGAAAAATGATGAGTACAATATGGTTCTGCAGGAGTTTGATAACACAATCAATTAGCCATTTATTTTAACCGTGATTACGCCGTTGATGAAAAGAATCCATAAATGGGTATGCTTTACAGTTATATTACAGTATATATATACAGTAGTATAAACATGATTTCCTCATTTTTATATTCCCACAAAAAATATTTAGGTAAAATTAGTTCACGGGAACAGTATATTGCAGTGAAAAGTTTACTTAAACAAAAAATGGTTTCATTTTTCATAATTTTAGTTTACAAGGATGATTACTAATAACGCCCTAGGGAAACTAGAAAACGTTGTGAAAGCAATTGTGGATCTTTATGTTTCCTCAAATGTTTCTTTGTTTCACCTGTGGTAACATTGTTGCGGAAACAAAATTTGCTGACTGGAAAGCAAAAATGTTTCTTGGAAATTTCAGAAACATTTTTTGTTTCCCTAATGTTTGCCCAGGGCTTAATGGTCACCCCTTACTTGCATCACCCAAACGGAATCATGTCCAGTTGAATTGAACTTTTGAACGATTATCTATTGTTTTAGTTTCCTCAAGCAAAGGATCTGGTGTTCATTGAGTCCTCTTCCAATATGGAAGAGTTTAATCTACGCATCTTCCTAATTGTCACTCACAGTGTTTGCGGCGCACTGCCTTTAGGAATTGCAATCACCAGCGATGAGACGACTGAAACACTCATAGATGCATTAGCACAGTTCATGTCTGCTCTTCCAGACTATGCATTTTTGGTGCATCTGCTGTGAAAGGCCCGGAAGTGTTCATGACGGATAATTGCTTGGAGCTAAAAGAGGTTCTCCCTGAGAATTGGCCTGCTTCTAAACAAGTGCTTGGTGTGTTTCACCTGCTCCAGCAAATTTAACGGTGGCTGCATGATTAGAATCATACATCCTCCTTGCATTCCCACAAGTCCTTTATGCTGAAAATGAAGAAGACTTCAAGTCGCAATATGAAAGCCTTCTTTAAGATGAAATTTGCATGAATGTACCCAATCTTATCAAATATATATCTCGGCTGTTCATAAAGAATGCAAATTCTGGGCATTATGCTACCGTGCTGATCTTCCATTGCATAGAAACAACACTAACAATTACTGCGTGGCCCAGTTCATGGTCATCAAAGATGATGTGTTAAACCGGAAAAAGGAGGTAAATGTTATTGGTAGCTAACAAAAGATCTTGATGAAGACTATCAGAACAAGCTGCTATAAATTGCGTCTGAAGCTTGATGGGATTTACAGTACCCGGTTTGCAGGTTTCTCTAAAAAGAAGAATGAAGGAACTGGTTTTCAGAAACCTTCACCTGAAGCACAGACAACTGCTGTGCAAGATTTGAATCGTCTTGGCGAGAATACATTCGAGATGAGAAGTTTTTCAGAGAAAGATAAGACGTACTGGGTTGATATCACTATGGGATTCTGTAAATGTAAAACGGGTATGAATGGTGCTGTATGCAAGCACAATATGCTCAGCATGGCTTCCTCAGTGGTCGGTCAACAGTTACTCAACTGCTGTGCTTCCTTCACGAACTTGGTTGTGCTCTTGATAAAGGTCTGCAGACTGACGTTATTTATCTTGATTTCAGCAAAGCCTTTGATAGCGTTAATCATGTTCTCCTCGTCCATAAACTAAAATCGTATGGTGTTGACGGAAGTGTTCTCAGTTGGTTCTCAAGCTATCTATCCAATCAAGTACAGAGAACCGTTGTGGATGGACATATTTCCTCTCCTCTTCCCGTACTCTCTGGCGTACCACAAGGTTCCATCTTGGGTCCGTTATTGTTCATGATCTTCGTAAACGATCTTCCTTCTGCCGCCGTTGACGACTCTTCTCTCTACCTCTACGCTGACGATACGAAGTGCTCAAAAACTATTCGTGACACCTGGGATGCCAACTCTCTTCAAGCAGCACTTGATATTCTGTTTCAATGGAGTCAACAGTGGCATTTGAGATTTAACCAACAGAAATGTGAATCACTCACCATCTCCAGAAAGAGAACCCAGGTGTGCTTTGGGTATAAGGTAGGTAGCCATGCTATAACATCCACCACGAGCCAAAAAGACCTCGGTGTCCTGGTGACATCCGACCTCAAATGGAGTCAGCATACATCAGCTGCAGTGGGTAAATCGTGCAGGATGCTTGGCCTGTTGAAGCGGCACACCAAGTCATTTAGTGAGCAGTCTAAGCGATTGCTTTACCTGACTCTTGTGCGTCCCCATGTCGACTACGCGAGCGAAGTTTGGTCTGGACAGAGCATCAGCCAAATGAAGGACATCGAGGGAGTTCAGCGGCGGGCTACATCTTATATTCTTGGCACACCCAGGTTCTCTGTTCTATATCAAGAACGTTTAACCCGGACAAATCTGCTTCCTCTCTCCTACTGGCATGAAATCAAGGACTTACTATTTCTACATGGATGTGTTTATGGAAAATATGACATTGATTTACCAAACTATCTGCTAACACTACCACCTAAACCCAGAAACTCATGCTCTTTAAATCTGCAAGTTCCAAAATCTCGGACTAAATGCTTTCAAACTAGCTACTTTGTTCGCGCTTCAAGACTCTGGAACACTTTACCTACACCTCTAAAAGAAATTCCTGTATATAACACTTTTAAAGCAATCCTTAAAACTACATACACCTCCGCTCTTCGAAATATCTACGACATTGACATCAATTCAACCTGGCGATCAATATGTCTACGTTGCAACACCATCAGAAACTTCTTCCAACCGTCACTTGACTCATCTTGTTGTTAGATCATGATAAGTATTAGATCATGTCCGTCCGTTTGTCTTTCTGTCCGTCCGTCTGTCCTTCTGTCTGTTTTCGTTTTTTTTTTTTTCGGTCTATATGATCGTATGCTCACCTTGCCAGCAAGCATTGACAATAGCCCAGAAAATCATTGTACTAACCATCAGGTAAATTTTTTAATTGTATTCTTGTTAGCCATGAAAAAGGTTACATGCATGTTGGACATTGGAGGTGGAGGGGGGGGGGCGAGACTATCAGCTATGATGTTGCTGTAAAAATTTGAACATTTTGAAATCACCCTGACAAAATATTAAGAAAGTAACTAGTCTTGGACAAAACCCTTTAAAGGCTCAGAAATTGAACATAAATTCTATATGGTGTGCCCTTAACATTGATTTAGAAATCGAAAAGTTCTATTGCCACCAATATTGTGGCGAGGGAGGGGGATTCAGACGAAATAGCACATCACACTTGTGAGACGAACTGCATGTACTGCAAAGTTCCTGGGTGGACTCCATGTCCTCTCTGCTGAACCTAAATTATCAATTTAAACATCAATTTGAATCTGTATTCAGGTTGAGGATGACAGCCATGAGTCCACAGCAAAGCCAATGCAAAGAAGAAACCAACCTCAAGAGATGATATCTAAAGACGAATGCAAGCAGGCTATTGCAGAAGCTGTAAACTCCAAAGAGTCACGATTGGATGCTTCAAATCAACTTATTTATCATACACATTATTAGTAGTAGTATTTTGAAGTTTGCTGACAGAGTCTAAAAATGCCTTTTCTGAAGCTGACTAGCTGTTTTTACACTTTTGGTGCGGCTGGGGTTACACACTCAAGAGTAACCACGACATCAATTGTCAAAAGAGCAATGCGGGGTAAAATTCATGCCCAACCAGAAGCAGTGAAACGAAGGAAGCTAGAATCAGGAAATAGAGCAAAGCAACCAAAAGGGCAAGTTTCAAAAAGAAATCCGTTTTTATTGAAACCTGGAAGAGCGAAACGGCTTCAACAATTTGATCATAATTTTAGACAAAACGAACAGGTCTCTAAGAAAGCTAGCAGAACAATGTCTGCTAGAACTTGTTGCTATGAGTCGAAAGACTAGATCTTTTCCTCAAACTACCAGTAACACTCATGCTAAAACATCTCCAACATGGTTGAACTTTTATAGATTTTTATATATAATTATCAAATCTAGCTACTTAAAGTTTCAAATGGATAAAAAATCAAAACATTTAAATAACTTTGCATGTGATGATAGAAGAAACCAAGAAAACATTTTACAGGATTCGTCTTAAAATACAACAAATTACAAAAGTTTGTCATTTAACAATAATAGTTAAAATTAAAATGTATCAAAATAAAAATATGAATTAAAATGTATGTAACTAGCCTGAGTATATAAAGAGGCCATTATATTTTCACAAATTGATGTACTATGGTAATTGTACTGTTTGTTTTTACTGACAATTCTTTTTAGGCCTGTGTAGGTTTGACTTTAATATAAATCTACTTTAGCATTTTTTACAGACGTATTTTTTTACCTCTGTGTGTTTGCTATCATGTCTTTCCAATGATTGCTTAGAAGCAAATGTTTTTTCACAAATTCCACAACGATTTTATGGGGTATGACTGTGTCGTTGTGCCGTTTTAAGACTTTTCCACATGAAAATTGCTTGTCACAGTTGCTACAGAGACAATTCACACACTGCTTTTTGTGGTAGGCTAAATCCTTTGCCCTTCCAAATCTTCTTGAGCACTTAGCATATACATGCTCCACAAGGCCACAGTCCATGTCCTCTCTCATTTGTTGCCCCCTTCGTTTCCATTCCTAGAAATTTATCCCCGAGCCGGTGCCGAGCACCGTGCGAGGGTACTAATTCCGCTCGGATATTTACACCCAGGATGTGCAAAGGCGAAATCAAAGTTGTCCGCCATTATGCAATGGACCTCACGCCATGGACGGTCTTCTACGTTATGCGCATACGCCAGTGTACTAAGCTCTTGATTGGTCGAGACAAATATTTGTATTTTTAAACCTGCATAACTGTCATTTAGCAAAATTTTGAAGAAACTTATAAATTTATTTTCATGTTATTTATATTTTCATAAATATGGAATATATATATATATATAATTTTTTTTTTTTTATTTTTTTTTTTTAATTACATCAGAGGGAAACTAGAATCAGTCGAATGTGGTGAGGACTTTTTACGGTTTAACAAAAAAAAAAAAAATTTTCGAGCGAATTCACCGTGTATAATGAAGTCGAAAGATTTTACACATGAAAATAAGACCCGGCACAGATATAAAAAGTCATTCTCTTGTGGTAAACACAACTTTAGTATTCTCAAACGTATTTCACTACAAATCTGAATGGGTAATGTGATAGATGACATTATAATTTCATTTATTGCAAAAACCAGTCGAATCATAAACATAAGACTTCAGAAGTCGTATGAGACGTCTGATGTTATATTTCATGGTAATTAATAATTAAATAATTTACCATAACAGTGACTATAGACGAGTAACTTAACTTCGAGAAAATGGTTAGAAACTTGTCGTATTTTTGCTTTTTTGCACAAAAATATGAGGGCAAACTTTGATTCTTTGACCATATACCGCCGTTGCGATGTTGGTTGCGAGTTGCTATGACTACAGTACTTCCGCTTCCAGAAATATATTTCCATTCTTCTCTTCTCACATACCAACAATACCAAGTACCCTCCAAACACCACAACCCACACAAAAATTTTCCAACTATCATGTTACCATCCCTAGGCTTAACTCATTTCGCTTAACCAAGGCGAGGGGTTGCTGCATGCATGTATTTCTGGTCAAGAAAGTATTACGTATTATACAGTATGCAGACATAAACATTCACACATTGGCATTGAGCATCAATGCACCCTAACTATTTGTTTAATGGTCTAATCCAGACAAACGTTTTTTGAAGGTTTTAGTTAATTGGGGGTCCAATACCAAAAAAATTTTTTTCTGTCTATTGCCACTGTGGCATTCAAGTATGTTGTTATTAGGTAGAGTCTCCTGACTCCAAAAATACATTTAGCAAAATGAACAGTGGTATAGTTACCAAGATACGATACCCCCTATGGTGAAATACGGGTAATTTTGTATGCATGATTACTAGAGAAGCATTTGTAACAAAAATATGAAATAACTTTTATTTTTTTACCAATAATAATAGCTAAGAGCTGTACCAAGATCATTACCCATGGTTGCATAACAAAAATTTTATACTGGTAATACGCGAAATGAACCTGTGCGACCCGTGCAACCATGCTGTAACTCGGTAACCGGTAATCACAAATTAATGTTTTTGGTAGGGCTCCTAGAGGAGGATATGATTAGTTTACTGTAAAAAATTTCATCAACATAACTTCAATACTTTTTCAGATATCTTGCATACAAGTATAAGAATACAGTGTTTTTATATATTTGAAAAAAACACATTTAAGGTGAAATGTTGTGTTTACCTCACAGAATACAACTGTAGGGTCTGTTTACACTATGGTCGATCTGAGATCGATTTGGCCGGATCGATCTCAGATCGATCTCAGGACGATTTTAACGTATTTTTTGCCTGTTCACACTGCCTCGGCAAACCTGGTCCTATTTTATTTTTTTTTAATTCAGATCTCTTTGGAAAAACATCGTAAGAGGTCAGGTTCTGAAACAAGATGGCGGCAGACGAGACGGCAGAGATCATTTCTGTCGCTTTGGCTTTTACAACAAATTACAAAAAAAATATCCAAAAGAGACGTATATGCTTAAGGAGGAAATATTTGAAGACATTAAGTCAATGGAGAAGAAACGTTAAAAAGAGAGAAGCTGTGCTATTCTTGTATTTTCGAGACTGTATAGCAGATCATTCTCTGAACGACGGTTTTGGGTTCAAGAAAGTAAATGCATTGGATCATTTTGGGAAAAAACGGTTGCTCTTTGGAAAGAAGACTTTCGATTTTTTGTGTCACAGAATATCTGGCGATCTTTCACGTCAAGACACAAGCTTCCGAAAAGCGATATCTGTTGAAAAAAGAGTGGGAATTTGCTTATGGCATTTGGCCACTGGTGAAGATCTACGTTCTCTAGCATGGCGCTTTGGGGTTAGAAAAAGCACAGTGTGCAAAATTGTTCATGATGTTTGCCAAGCAATTGTAGACACGCTACTTACTAGGGTTATTAAGTTGCCAACAGGTGAAACCCTGCGTACTGTCCTTTTCACCAGATCTGGGGTTTCCCTCAGTGTGCTGGAGCGATCGATGGCACACATATCCTAGGCCTATTGTTGCCCCACCACAATTATCAGCCGATTATTATAATCGGAAGGGGTTTTATTCCATTTTTCTGAAGGCTGTGGTTGATCATGTGTTCAGGTATGAGGAAATATTTCACCAAGTTAACAATCCATTGATTCCATTCATTATAGTCATGTTCATATTCACTGGTAGCAAACTGCCTTTGAAACTATGCTGTGAACCAGTCAATTATTTATAACTATTATCTTTTAACCATGAGTACTTATGTTGATCATTAATAGGTTTACTGATATAAACATCAAATGGCCTGGAAGGGTCCATGATGCACGGATATTGGCAAATTCTGTTGTATTTAGTAGGGCTGAAACTGGGCAACTTTTTCCTGATGATGTAAGTAGCATATTTTGTTGACCAACATAATTTTGCCTTGAAAAGTACTTTATTACACATAAAGTACATAGTACTTTATTAGAGCAGTTAAATTGTGGGTTTGTTATTATTTAAATACAATGTGTTTGTCCTATATTAGATAACCATGAACATAGGTGGGTGCGATGTACCAGTCATGTTAATTGGAGATCCAGCATATCCACTTTTGCTTTGGCTAATGAAGCGATATCCAAATGATGGTAATCTTCATCAAGATCAGAAGACATTCAATTATCGTCTAAGCAGAGCACGACAAGTGGTGGAATGCGCATTTGGACGGCTGAAGAACAGATTTAGATGCCTGCTTAGCAAAAGCTATACAAGTTTGCAATACCTACCAAGCAAAGTTGCAGCATGCTGTGTGCTCAATAATATATGTGAGATGAGGGAAGATATGCTTGAGCCTATTGCTAATGATGAACTTAAGCCTATTGCTAATGATGATGAAACTGTTGATGCTGTCTACCAAGTAAATGATGCTAATGCAGAAGAGATAAGAACCTCAATTAAAGAATATTTCATAACAAACTAAGAAGGATTTATTTACTTGAACAAATTCATGTTGTAGTAATTAGTTTATGTATAACAGTTTGAGTACCTCAAATAGACAGTTACACTAAAGAAAACTGAGGCAATCAGTAGACCAATTCCTTATAAAAAGAAATTAATAATAACAATAACGTAAATGTGTAACTTCATTAATTAACATCAATGATCAACAAAAATGTATAAGTGCATACAATAGTATAAACAGTATGTTAATGCTCAATTAAAGCTTAAAATATGTTGGCTGGTTTTCAATGTTTATATCATGTTGCAAAGGTATAGGGTGGAAAGGTGGTTGACACTGGTTGTGCTCTTCCTGCAACGGCACTTGCAAGAAGTGCCATTGCATCTTTAAAGGTACCAAGCTCCTCTTTCCGTAATTCTCTTTCTTTTTCTGCTTGTTCCCGTATTTCAGACAAGAATTTCTTGTCTGATTCTTGCATACAAGTAGTGTGCTCTTTAATTGCATTTCCAAATGCATCTTGCATTTTCGAGGGTTTTTCTTTCTTCCATTTACGTTTACTGGATGTTGTTGTTTTGCCATCTTTATCGTTGGTAGGTGCAGGAGTTGTAAGCTTCTCAATTCCGCTGGTTGATTCCTTATTTTCACCATCCTGATCAACTACAGTTTTCAAGTAAGCAGAGAGTGTTTTTATTCATTATTCTACTGAACCGCAGAGTTAAGACCTTGAATAAAAACTGAAATGGCCTATTATCTATTTGTTCTCTGCTTGCTATGTGATTATTAAGTTGGTACAAAATCCGATCCCTTTATTGTAATACTGCCCTACCTTCTGTGTAATTACAGTACGGGCACACCATTTGGTCATCGTCACAGAATACTGCCAAGGTATTGTTATTACCAGTGTGTGTGCCAGCTGTCCTCAATTCAAACTTTTCGTAACACTCAGGGCATTGCTTTTCAATCATCTTCCCCTCGCCATACTTCTGCACTAGGTCGTCTTCTGCTAAATATTTAAAAAACCTCAATTGAAACCAGAACAAAAGGTCCAAATATGGTCTAAAAAAGCTCGTAAAAATAATTATCAACTCACCATCTGAAATGTCTGAAACCGAACCCGATGGAAGAGCGTCACCGGATGAGTCGATGCTGTTTTCTAGTCCTTCGGCTTCAGGACGATCACCAAGAAAACTGTCCATCATTTCAAAATATTTGGGCTGCTTGCATCTTCCGGCCCCAGATCGCGATAAGTTATCTTTGTGCTTCTTATATGCTGACTTTAAGTGCTTTAACTTTGTTCGGCATTGCGTCCAATCCCGATTTATTCCTTTTTTTTCAACAACTCGCTAACTTTTTTATAGATATCCGTGTTTCTGTGAACCCCTTGAAGCTTTTTTTGAATTTCTTCAGTCCCCCATGCCGCAAGGAGTTCTAAAGTTTCTTTATCAGACCATACATCTCTTTTTCTCGACATTTTCGACGAAAAAACAACCTTTTTCACTGAATTTTACAATCAATTAGAAGAATAATATAAAACTAAAGTCTGCAGCGTTCATTAAATTCTGCGACGCCCGCGCGAAGGCGGGAAACTTTGGGGAATGGGAGCTAGACACTCACTTAATTTCCATCCAATTATGTTCACACTTGACAAAGATCGATCTCGAATCGATCTGAGACCTACTTTTCAAGCGGACTGACTCAGATCGATCTGAGATCGATCCTAAATTTTCGGCGAAGGTTCACACAAGGCATGCTTTGTCTTGGATCGATCTCAGATCGATCTAACAGTGTAGTGTGAACAGGCCCGTATAGTGGCAATATTTGGCAACAGTTTTATCAATATCCATCTGGCTCATATAATTTGCCCTCTTTCTGTTCATTTTTGTCCTCTTTATTTTTTTCTGACCACGTAACACCTTCCTTTGCTTTTTCACCTTCCTTTGCTTTTTCACCTTCGCTTTCTCTCTGTGGTTAGCCTTCCCAATCCGCACGTCATCAGCCTTTTTAGTTCCCTCTTCAAAGTAGTAGCCAGGCTCCAAGTCTAATTCGTGCATGATGCATATGCTGCTGCTCTAGAGCCCATATTAAAATGAGCCACAGCATCATACACCCCAAAGTCCAGGACCACCACCAACAAAGATACCTTTAGGGCACTTGTTCCATATCATACCGTTTAATGACTCATTTTGGTTTTGTGTCTTCCCATCAAGGCATTTTTTCAGCAAATCATCATTACTCAATCTTGCATAAATGGGTTTTACCAAAGCTATGATGCTGTTAGGAAGCCCAGTTCCAGGTTTATTCAAAGCTGTACCATTGGCTTTGTCTCTCTTGTAGGAACACCAACTCTCAGCTCCATCCAGACAATGATGGTGTAGGTTCCTCTTCTCAGAAGAAACACAATGAAATAGACTGGCATGTATAGCTGACCTCATCCCTGACAGGTCTCCAGAATTGCTTCTTATAGCAATGCCATAGTAATTCTGGAGTTTATCAATCATAGAGTTGGTCAACTTACCCTTACCGCCAATACCTTTATGTTCCGTGCCAACACGCTTCTGGACATGGCCAACACACTCCTTCTTTTCAACAACAATGTCCTTGTAGCAGTCCTGCACTTCAAGGTAGGCCTTACTATCCCCATCACCGAAATACTCTGTGTATTGCATTTGTCAGGTTTCTTCGCTCCTATTAAAAATTCTTTTCACGCCCTCCGTTTCCATTGCTGCTGCTGAACCTTGGTGGTTTGCCTTGCACTTGTGCCTTGCTTTCAGGACAGCCTTTTTCTCAGCATCAGTTTCCTTCTCAATTCTTTGGCATCCATGGCAAACCTTTGTTAAAACTTCTACATCCAAGCATTTACCAGTTTCTATTGACAATGCTGTCACACAACCATTCAAGGAAGAATAGCCACGCCGCTGCCAGGTTCCATCACATGACACTGCACATTGTGTTATTGGTTGTGCCGTGTCTTTACACAGTTCAGCTGCAGTATCTAACATGGATTTTGTGGCCACAGACTTTACTGCTTTTGCAAGAGCAATGTTATTGGCTCTATACGCTTTATACTGGAATGGGGCTGGCATATTCATATGAGTACAAAAACGTTTGATTGAAGCATGACCTTGCCCCTCTCTCCTCCGCAGAGGCTTTTGTCCTTTCGATTTATTGCGCTAGACAGTGGCGCGAAGGTAAACCGCTAGCTTTGAGTGGCGCGAAGGTAAACCGCTAGCTTTGAGATTCGCGGTGGACGAAAAAGCAGGGGGGGGAAGTGAAAAGGGGAGAGGAGAGAAAGCCTCTGCCTGATTTAGCTCGATTTCCTTCCCATCATGGGAAAATGTGGGACATCGCAAAATATCTTTGCAACCGCGAGTTTTACTTCGTCATTTGCCAAGTGTGACTTCATAAATATTTAATAAGTCGGTATTTGTGTATATTTATTTATTACACACAAAATATTTAAATGCAAAATGCAAATGAAGGTGCTGACCTTTGCCCTGACAGTCATTGGATTGGACGAAGGTGACCCTGGTAGCGATGTGGATATACTTAATGATTCGCTTCAAAATTTGTCTTTGGAAGGTAAGGTTTATCGATTTTTAACATCTCATTTCACTATTCGATCAGTATTTCGAAACATTTTTTGAGAAATAGCAATAAATATAGCAAATAAAGGACGTGCTGTTCCCGTGACCGTCTGATCAGTCATACTACACTCTAGTATATATTTTACTACCCAGATGCAGCTTATTCCACAACAGCATCGTGTGGTACTATAAATGTTTTACTCAACACTTGGTATGTTACTATATAGATGCAGTTGTTGTTGCAGAAGATTTTGAGCCACCCACTACCAGCACTCCAGTTAAAGGCAAACGGCCTGTGTATAATTTCAGTGAATTTGAGCCACCAAAGAAGAAAAAACTCCATGGTGAAAGATGTAAAAAGAGGCAGGATGCTTTACAATCACAGCTGAAGGAACAATTTGTAGAAAGCCCTGATAAGAGAATGGACAGGTCTGAAGTCATGACCTTTTTAAGGACTGAAAGCAAAAGTCTGACATCCAGAGCTGTCAAGTCAGCATTTCCTACTGTTAAATATGACAAACGAAAGCAACAACAGTATAGAAATATAAGAAAATCTGTTTCATTTTCCATGATTAGCAATGAAACAGAAAGCCAAAACAATACATCTCTACAAGTAAGCAGAAACACTGAAATTTATGAATTGCAACAAAATATGTTAGTTCATAAGCAAAAAGCGAAAGCACTTATGGATGACATTGTGTCAAATGTGTCGGTAAGTGAAAATGTTTATCTCAGCACTATCATGAAACTGGACAATCAGGAAATGGAAAGCATTGGAAGGATCACAGATGCTATAGATGCCATTTATGAACATGAGTTAAAACTGCTTTTGGAAAAGGAAAGTGATCAGAAACTGTCTGCATCTGATAAAACTGCCATGATCTCTGAATATGAGAAGTTGTCTACTCTTGTTAACCTTGGAATTCGTAGTGGATTACAAACACCTGAAGAACAAATTACAGGGGAGACATTTGCAAAATTGAAACTTAATTTCATTCAAGAATGTCCCGTGTTAACAGACGTTGTTCAGAGCCTATTTCCTGATAAATTAACCGATATGAAATCCAAGTGTGCAATACATGCTCTTTCCTTGCTAACAAGTTTGAGGAATCGGCATTGTAAAAATGACATTTGCTTGTTCTTCACAATCACGCTTGTTTCTTA
This sequence comes from Dendronephthya gigantea, assembly GCF_004324835.1. Lineage (NCBI taxonomy): Eukaryota > Metazoa > Cnidaria > Anthozoa > Malacalcyonacea > Nephtheidae > Dendronephthya > Dendronephthya gigantea. Next base: position 45,816 of record NW_021163274.1, on the reverse strand, counting down.
TGGTGCTGGTTGTCGCATGATTAATATGCTAAACAAATGTGGTCTAACTATCCACTGGGACACACTAATGAAGTTTCTAGATAGTCAGCTTGGAAAGAAAAATGAACATGTGAAAGCCCTGAAACCACATGAAAAGCCTCTGTTACTACTTATCGATAATGTTAATATACAGGGTGTATCAAAAAAAGTGTCCCAAATGGAAAATTTCCATTTTTCAGGATATTTTGCAGAATTTGGCAAATTTTTGTGTTCCTAGAGATAGATAAGACTTAGCTGGTATACCTAGGCCAAGTTTGGTTTTTCATTAACAAAATTATGTTACCGGGGGGGTGGTTCCTTTCCACTGATATTGAGAGGGCTTGCGCGCGAAAATGTGAAGCTGAAATTGAGATATTATTTAGCTGTCTAAAAGTAGGAAAGCTTTTTAATAAACTGTCAAAGTTTCACGAAAAAAAATGCATACTGGGAGCAACACGCGACCCCTAAAGGTGACAAATATTTCATTGCGCGCAGTGGATTAAATGCATCGTTGATTTTAGCGTGACCGATCTCATGTAAGGCTGGGCAAATGAATAAATTAAAGCGAGAAACTGAACAAAAAAACAAAGCGAATTATTCGTGATGTTAATCCTCAGCATGTTTACCATTTCATTCTAAGCAAACTGCTGATTGTCTGAGCATACTAAACACTGAACAGCGAACCATTTGTCTGTCCATTCGCCTAGATTTGCCGGTGGTAGCGTAGGCGATTTGCAAGAAAGAATTTCGAACGAAATGGATAATTTGAGGCAGGACAGACAAATGTGGTTCGCCGTTCAGTGTTTACCATGCTCAGACGAGCCGCAGTTTGCTTAGAAAGAAATGGTGGAAATGTTGAGGATTAACATCAAGAATAAGAATCTTATTATTAAATCGTTTCGTCTTCTTGTTCAGTTTCTTGCTTTAATTTATTCATTTGCCCAGCCTTGCATGAGATCGGTCACGCTAAAATCAACCATGCATTTAATCCACTGCGCGCAATGAAATATTTGTCACTTTTAGAGGTCGCGCGTTGCTCCCAGTTTGCATTATTTTTTTTGAAACTTTGACAGTTTATTAAAAAGCTTTCCTACTTTTAGAAAGCTAAATAATATCTCAATTTCAGCTTCACATTTTCGCGCGCAAGCCCTCTCAATATCAGTGGAAAGGAACCACCCCCCCGGTAACATAATTTTGTTAATGAAAAACCAAACTTGGCCTAGGTATACCAGATAAGTCTTAACTATCTCTAGGAACACAAAAATTTGCCAAATTCTGCAAAATATCCTGCAAAACGGAAATTTTACATTTGGGACATTTTTTTTGATACACCCTGTATATCGTGGAAACAAAATGCACCACCGTTTGTTCAAAAAATGTGGTGATAAAATGTTGAACTTTACAGTGAGAGGACTTCTGGTTCCCCACCTTGAAGGGGTAAGTAATCTTTTATTATCAAGAGAAACGGTAGTTGAAAGTCAGCATGATGTCACCAAGTTTACCTTCAATAACATATCGATTAAAAATAATGATGAACATCTTAAACTCTGGAACACACATGTTGATCACTACTTAATCAAGCTACTAGACTCATCTGATAAAGCACTTAAGGATATGACTGAAAAGGAATGTGACATTGCCTATCATCAAAACTTTTCAACATGTCTACAGATTTGAAGATCTCTCCCAATTCCTCATATATTGATACATCTCAGTCTGCAAGAAAAAGTGATACAACAATCTTGCCCCTATCATTAGAGAACAATAGCACCATTGCAGGCACTTGTGCTATATTAGATCAATTTAGCAAAGACTTTTCAATACATTCCAGTAGTAAATCTTGGAGTCTACCTTTTGACAAACAATCAAAGTCATTTTGCCTGAAATAAGCATGGGATCATACTGAATTCATTATGTTAATGAATCACCATATGCAAGACAACGAGCAATACAAATTACAATTGTCAGATGCAGAACAACATGGTATGGATGAATTTGATGGTGGGTATGAGAATACAGGGGAATCTGATATCCCAGAGCAAGATGGTGAAAACAGTGAGAGAGAAAGTGGAGAGATCCAACCTGAAACAACTGTGAGCAGTGTTCACAAATTATTTAAGAGGCAAGAAACCTTGTTTAAAAGTACTTATGACTCATTAAAAATGAACATGTGTACAGCTTTTGAGACTGACACGGTTGAACGGTTCGTGAAGGCAATGGTTGAAACACCATATATCAACAGGATGAAAGATCATCTAGGTCGAAGTTTTTTGCACATAGCTGTGGAGCAATTGAATATTTGCTTTGTTGAATGTTTGCTCCATGCTGGCCATAATCTCAATGCAAAGGAGAAAAGTGGCATCACTCCACTGGTTATCAGTGTCATCATGAAAAGCAAAGAAATATGCCAGTTGCTGGTAAATGTCAGAGCATCCGTAAGAGGCTCCCTTTTTACAAATGTGCCTAGTCCATTGGCAGTGGCTAAGAGAATGGAACTCACAGAAATTTCGGAAATATTGGATCCGTTAGTTTCTGATGAGGAAGATGATGACTTGGCATTTTATGATCCCATTTTTCAATCTAAAGACCAAGAAACCACTGTTCCTACATCTAAGGATACTGGTCCTGCCTGCACACGGTCAACACCTGGATTCCTCACGGGTGTTGTAAGTGATGTTGGAACTTGTAAAACCAATCGTGGAGTCATGTCCAGATCTGGCACTCATAATTGGGTTGGTGTCATACCTGGCGACATGCATACGAAGGGCTACTTGGCAGAGGCTTGCTTTAAGGAACAGGGTCCAGGTGGCTTTCACTATTTAGTATGTAAAATATTGAAGAGATCAAGGCTGAATAAAGAGGCCTTCAAGAAAAAAAAGTTTGCAGAGGGGAATTTAAACAAAATAAGAGAGGCAGTTCGGGATGCTGCAAGAGCATATGGCCTGGCAGCAGTAATAGAGTTCAAGCAGTCAGAATTCTACCCAGATTCAGACATGTTATCGCAATGCAACCGTGCTACTGGCAGTCACACATCAGTTTTACTTGACCAGTTCAAGTTATGGTTGCAAGAAGCAAATGCTTGTCCCAGTTTTAAGTACAGAAGTAGAATGTTTTTGTTCTATGTCCCTTTACTTGAACTGTATGATTTGGCCACCAGTCACTGCTGGGGGTTGGCCAGAGAGACTGCTTTTCTCCTCCAACTACCAATGTATGCCCAACTAAACTTTCCTAATTATTTCACAGAGTGCTTCATACACTGTGTGAATTTAATTGGAAAATGGCCCCTTGCCTTCAGAAAAATTGTTGGGCTGAATTGTAGCATCAATGTCACAGGAAGAAGAGGCTGTGGATTGGAAGTGGATGCTTGGGTGGAAGCAGAAGTTGCACAACCACTGAAAACTTATGTTTCAGGTACTGTTAATAGTTTATTAAAACTACTGTCAGTATATTGATTTACTTATTCCATACCTCGGATACAGATACTTTACATGTACTGTTATTTATTTTATTCATATGTAATTTATCTATCCACTTGTACATGGTTGTTACTTTTAGGTCATACTTCAGTGAAGATGTGTTAAACGGTTAATGGGTTCCATTGATCTGTTCAAGCAAGTACGAAATGGGTACAAATCAAAAGATGCCTTTGATGTGCACACAACAATTGCACATGCTGTTGCTGACCCTCTTCTGGACCAGCTTAAAGGTTCATGGTTCTGCCTTAAGATGGATATGTTGCACCCACATAAATCACCAGAGGCATTGCCTACATCATACCCATGTGAAGGTGCACCAGTTTCAAAGTGCTATCTGGATGTTGAAGAAAAGGGTTCACAGAAAGTTCAAGATAATTTTACAGCAAAATTGTATGAATGTTTTCCTGATCTGAAATATCAGTTATTGCTGGATGTGTAAAATACTGAATTCCAATGACTGTTATCCTGTTCAAAGCCATTTATCTATTTTTCAACCTGAACAGTTAATGTTTCGCTTTTCAATGTTGTAGGTAATTTTTACTTAGTAACCAAACTAGAGTAATAATATTGGAAACCAGTATACTATTACTATATGCGGATTTATGTCGATGTGATCAGCTGATAATTAGATATAATTAGGTATTGGTTATCCCTAATTGATTTGAGTGAGATGAGTACATCTAAATTAAAATATTGGTTGGTGAAAATAATATTTTTCACTGCCACCTACAAGACGTGCAACATTTCCAACCCTTATCACAATACTTGTGTTGTCTGATGTACCAACAGGAACTTCACTGATGATTCCAATCATTATTAGGTGGTATATCACTGCTTGTAAATGTTTCCGTCCATTTTTCTTTTTAAAGTGATCTTTCACCATGCCAAATTCAGGAGTTTTGTCCAATGCAAGACTTTTCAGCTCAATGGTTGGAGATCCCATTAAGAACTGTGTGAGGAGAAGAATGGATACTTTTTATGAACCTGTTGAAGTTTCTCCAGACCCCTGATTATAAGCAGTGCCACTGACGTGATATCTTGAACTGTAATTCCTGTGTTTGAAGTGCAAATGTCACAGTGTTCCTCACATTCCAGTACATCTTCATTAAAATATGACAGAATAAACTTGTGATGGCATGTGTAATTTGTACAGTACTCTACCATTTTGTTCATTAGTTGATACTTATAGGACAAGTACCCTGTGTCATCAATCTGCATAATATTGTGCAGATGGAATGACCGGTCTTTGTGGTGGAAGAACAGCACACAAAGTGCAGCTTGGCCATCTCTTCCTGCTCTTCCAATCTCCTGTACGTAATCTTCCAAGCTTTCAGGAAATGACAAATGCAACACAAAACGGACATCTTTGTGATCTATACCCATTCCGAATGATTTGGTAGCACACATGACATGGACAGTACCAGTAGCCCATGCTTGTTCATGTTTTTTTCCTATCTACGTCTGGCAAACCACCATGAACAAACACAGCATCAATTTTCTCCAACTTCAGTTTATGTGCTAAATCAACTGTGTCCTTCCTACGAGAACAGTATACAATTCCCCTCTGTCCTTGACAATTTGCAGTAATAAAATCAGCAACTTGATTCAAAGGTTTCTCACTCTTGCTCTGAATTTGTAAAAACAAATTTGTCCTTGCACATTTAACTTTAATAACACTTGGCATATCCATTGCAAGTGTTGACACAATTGTTGAAATTGCCTTCTGTGTGGCTGTGCCAGTCAGGGCAATTATTGGAACAGCAAAATGTTTCATGCTGACAAGCTTTAGAAAATCTGGATGAAAACCATGGCCCCATGCATCAACACAGTGGGCCTCATCAACTGCAATGAAGCTCAGCTTTCTGGCATCACTCCATGACTTCAGGACAAACTGTAGCTTGCTAGACATTATGCACTCAGGCTGGTAAACAAAATTGCATAAGGCAAGTCTTGTCTACATAATGTGTTAATGACAAAGTCCATCTCTGTGTCTGTCAGTGATGAATTGTAAAAAAATGCAGGAACATGCTTTGACCTCAGTTTCTCTGCTTGCTCCTCCATGATAAATTTTAATGGCTCCACTACAACAGTCAGTCCTTGTTTAATAACAGCTGCCACAGTGTAAACCACACTCTTTCCACCTTCGGTTGGAATCAATACAAGCGTATCTTTGTTTTTAGTTATAGATCGTATAGCTTCCAGTTGGCCATCCCTGAAGGATTCATACCATAAAGCTGTTTCAGGATGAATGCTTCTTTATCGGATTCATTATCTGGCATATGCATTTTGCATTTATCTAGATCTGTCCAGACACTTTCGCATGGCGTGGGAGACGAAGTAACACAGGTTTTCTAAAACAAAACAAATTACATTAGTTACATAAACTGTCAGCTACAATTATGAATATATACATACTCTATGTATTTGTTAGCACTCTACAGTACATCACTACATCTTTAAATTTGAACATTATGCAAATGTTAACAATAATATATATACTCACCGACTGGAAATAGACAGCTTCAACATAAATTTTGTTTCTAGCACGCCACACATTGTAAATAGAGGTCACTGATGGATTGCAAACTTTGATCTTGATACCCTCGCCGCTTTCTTCTACTTTTGGTAAGGTAACCTTGTGGTCCAAATACATTCCAAACAATTTCGCTGCTTCTTTGTCAGTTGTACAATAAAGCTCGACAGTTTCGTTCAGTTCATCGGCTTCGATGGAGTACAGTGCGTATAATTGACCTCCCTAAAATTTTAATTTGTAACAAATTCAAATTACTCAGAATATTTTTATGCATGTGAATATTATAGTCGACGAAATAATTTATTACAGTCGACGAAATATTTTACTTACAATCTCTCTTCGTTTGTCAGACAGAACCAACAAATTATCCATTGTCTCTGAAGCTGCCCACGAACGCAACAACAAATAACCGTTCTTCACAATTCCGTTGCAAAATTCAACTTGCTTGTGGACAAGTCTGTAATGCTGGCGTAGTCCTTCGTGAGAAAAGCAGTTAAAATTATTCTTGTCACAAGTAGGGCAGCAAAAAGAATTGTTTCGAAGAGCTATCAAAAAATCTCTTTGAGCTTGTACATCCCTCAACGTCGCCATATTTATTAGTAAGATAAAATGCCCCCCCGGTTTGACGCCATGTTGCCAGCTAAATCTGGCAGAGGCTTTCTCTCCTCTCCTCTCTTCACTTCCTCCCCCTGCTTTTTCGTCGACCGCGAATCTCAAAGCTAGCGGTTTACCTTCGCGCCACTGTCTAGCGCAATAAATCGAAAGGACGAAAGCCTCTGCGGAGGAGAGAGACCTTGCCCAATGCTTCTCATGGAGTATACCAACCTTTTATTCACATCAAACCCATGTTGCCCTTTCTTAGAGGTATAAAACGTGTACACCCAGCCACATTGTTGACAGTGTACCAGAAGATGAGAGGCACTTCCTTTTTGTTCGGCTGCCTTGTCTCCAAGTAATAAAGAAGAACCACCACCACATTCTTTACAAACCATGTGTTGGAAAACTTCGCTCAGGATCCCAAAATCAACGAAACGATACCCAGTTGGGTACTTGTGAATCCCTTGTGCCAATTTTACGGGCAGAGGCAGAAAAGTTCGCATCGCTGGAGCTTGGTGAGTTTGGCGTTGAAGATCGGTTATCACCACTGGCTGTTTTGTTGTCCTCGTCAACACGACTCCTTTTAGCTCGTTGGAAATGATTTCCGTGAAACTTGCGTTTTTTCTGCCTAGTTGAAACCTCTCTTGGTATTATAAAGAACGATTATTTCCAAAGAGAAAAACAAGGGAACAAAAAAACGGCCAATAAATCGCTAAACAATTCGAAAGAGTTTTGATACGCTTGTGTTTGCAACAACAATGTGCTTGTCAAAAAACGCCTACAGACTTCAGAGCTGTTCAGCAGTATTACTGAAGTGAGGCATATATACTTCATGTTCAATCTACAAGATAGCTTCTTCAACAAGCAAAAATTCTGCAATAAATATGCAAATTACTAACACAAAACAAGTGTTGCTAAGGGCGTTGCTAGGGACAAAATTAGCTATATGGTGAGGAATTTGCCTTTTTTCTAAAACTTAGAGCTAGTTTTGAGCAATTGAAGCTATGGAGGTGACGCAGGAGGGTTAGAAGTATATTATTCTTGCTTTTTTAAAAAATTGAAAAATTCAAAATTTTCCTAAAAATTTTGGTATTGGACCCCCTTATTAAAGGTTTCTGTAAATATATACCAAAAAACCTCATGCCTTGTTTACTTTTATTTTTTTATATGGCCTTACTAGAATTTAACAAACTTTGTGACCAAAAAACCCAAAAAGTTAGCATTCTTTTCTGTTGAATGCGTAATGCATGCTAACCTGCCGTACTTTAAGAACGCATCTTTTCCACATATTACCAGCAACTTTGCTCATTCTACCTAAATCTGTGTTATTAATATAACTACACTAATAACTAGTTGCATTCATTGCGACCAAAACGCATGAATTAAACAACTATTGATCGAAAATACTTCCGGGTTTAATTATTATAAAAATATCAGTTTGTCTTAAATACTGTCCGAAGCTGCATGTTGCCATTTTGAAGTGAACTGTCACATGTTCGGTGTGATAAACAAATAAACCAATATAAGCAATATATAAATATCAATTTGTGGAGCGCTCACGTATTTTGGTATATTTACGGCAAATTCGAAAATATATTTGCATATCTAAAGGTCAAGTATAGCCATACTAACCGCAACAAGCTTCTTGTAAGGTCTCGTCACAAATTCGGAAGGTGTCGCAAAATCGACGTTGAAACTCCAAGGCCGAAAATGATGCTACTGACCATCAAAGATGCTACCGACCGTCTACGGTTTCAAAATCCGCGACGGCAACCACCGGATCAGCGCAACCTAGAAGTTTTTCATACCTAGCTTTTCACATCAAGGGAATGGCATTTTTTGAAACTTTTACCCCTAGGCCGCCTTCCGCAGGTGGTGCATGGATGAATAAGTTAGAGGTGGGTTAGGGCTAGGGGTTAGGGTACATTGTTTACTAATCCCTTTGCTTCAAAGGGAATTCCAAAATAAACATATACCTGCTTGATGGATCAAAATCCAGTGTGTCTGTTCTACGTTTGAGAACAGCATGTGAACAAAATCGGTATACCTGCTTGATGGATCAAGCAGGTATACCGATTCTGTTCACATGCTGTTCTCAAACGTAGAACAGACACACTGGATTTTTTAGTATTTTAAAAAAAAGATTTCAAAGTATATAATTTACAAAAAAATATGTGAGAAAAATGTCCTCAAAAGGCCTAAAATGTCTCTCTCGCCGTTTTGTCAAAACAACAACTCCCAAGAGTCCTTTGCACGCTTAGGACACAGGTGTCCCAAAATGTTTTTAAAGATTATAAAGTTCCAAAACATCCCCCTCCCGAATACAAAGTGTTTGCTCTAACCAATCTCCTCTTAAGTCCAGTTTGTTTATTCCGTCGTGTCTTCCAATCCTTCAATCATCACACTCGAGTGGACACAGTCGATGTACTGGGCGCTCATAAACACTTTTGCCGACTCTCATTTTGACTACACGAACCAAACCATCTTTTCCCGTGTGAGCTTCCGTAACACGTCCCAAAGGCCACTCTCCACGTCTCGCTTTAGGATCCATAAGTAATACTACGTCTCCCTCCTTCAAATTCTGTCGTGGTTGATACTACTTTCCACGTTTGTTGAGATTTGGTGAAAATTCCTTTCTCCAGCGGGCCGGGTAGTTGCTGAGCCGAGTGGTTGGCCGAGTAGTTGCTAGTTGCCGAAAACTAGCCGAGTAGTTGCTGAACACGACGCCATCTTTTCTGTGGATTGCGGGCTTCTTCAACGTCAAAAGCTTCTGGAGCGTATTGTCCCCCGAGCTGTCCTACGATGAAGTGGTTTGGTGTCAGCCGGGTCAGGTCACTCCCATCAGAGCTAATATAAGTTATCGGTCGAGAATTGAGTTGTCCTTCAGCTCCAACTATGGCTGTCTGAAGCTCTCCGTCTGTTACACACCCATCTCCAAGAATTGCTCTCATTGCTCTCTTGCTACTCTTTATCATCGCTTAAACACTCCCCCAAAGTGCGGCACTGATGGGGGGTTGAATTTCCATTTGATACGGTTGTGCTGTCGTGCCGTTTCATTGATGATTTTTTCTTGGTCGAACCTTTCTAATAACTCTCGCAATTTTCTCTCCGCGCCAACAAAGTTCGTCCCGTTATCTGACACAACATATGTTGGCGTCCCCCTCCTTGAGGTCATCCTGATAAAGGCATTAATGAACGAGTCCGTATCTAAGGAATACGCCATTTCGAGGTGAACCGCTCGAGTGTTGAGGCAGGTGAAAAGACATAGGTATCTTTTGGCTTTGGCTCTACGTCGTCCTTGTTTCGTCAACAAAGGACCTGCGTAATCTAGTCCGACACGCTCAAATGCTCGGAGTTGAAGTTTCAATCTTGCCTCAGGAAGTGGGGCCATCATTTGACCGACTGGTTTAGCTCGAAACCGACGTTGGCATTCACGACAAGCCTCCACAATGTCACTTACGGCTCGGCGTCCCTTAACGATCCAAAATTTCGTGCGTAACTCTGATAGAAGGTGCTCTGTTCCAGTGCCGTCACCGAGTTTTGCGTGTCCGTTGGCAATTACGAGTTTGGTGACTGGGTGGTCTTTTGGTAGGAGAATGGGGTGCTTGCTGTCGTAGGGTAAATGGTTTGCATAACATAAACGACCGTTCATTCGCAACAATCCGTCTTTGTCTTTCCTAGGATTCAGTCGTGCTAACGTTTGCTGTTTTTCGCCATCTGGAAAAGCCTCTACTTGTGTTCTTTGTAGCCAATAGATTTTGGCTTTGGTTGTCTCGTCATGGGTAAGTGTTTTGCTTACTACCCGTTCTTTTGATAACTTGCAGTTGCTTGTAAAACGTAGTATCGATGCCCTAACACGGACTAGATGTTGAAGACTAGAATACTTGGTGGGGTCCATGAGATTTTTGGACGTGATACTTTCGTCGGTGTTTTTGGTGACATGTGTCTTTATCACCTTTTTCTCTTCACATGACTCACATTCTTCGACGATTTTCGTTGGTAATCTCTCTGGCCACGTTGATTCATCAGCTTTGAGGAGTTCTGGTCCTTCCTTCCAGAATTTACTCTCAGTGAGGTCTTTAGCGGAGAGGCCTCTGGTAGAAAGGTTTGCAGGATTACGTTTTCCAGGGACGTGCCGCCATTGCTCTGGGTCAGTTGTTCTTTGAATTTCGCCAACTCGGTTGGCAACAAAAGAATTAAAATTGCGGCTTTAATTATGGACCCAAAACAGTACATTAGTCGAGTCCGTCCAATACGTGATCGTTCCGATTGACAATATCCGCGCGATATTATTTGCCACACGAGTCGAGAGAACCGCTCCCATTAATTCCAGATGAGGAATGGTAATAGCTTTGATTGGGGCCACACGGCTCTTTGCAACGATGAGACAGGAAGTGGGTGGTTCTGAAGGATAATGGCAAACCCGGTAGGCGGCAGTTGCATATGTGTCCTCCGAGGCATCAGACAATACATGCAAGTCAATTTCGTTTGGATTTGATTTGCGCAAGCAGCGAGGGATTGTAAACTACGACAGTTCCGGAAGTTCCGAATGCCACTGTTTCCACTTCATTTGGAGTTGAATAAGTAAGACATCCTCCCAACCGATACCAGCCATCCATATCTCCTGCATTAAGACTTTTACACGTACTGTAAAGGGTGCGAGGAACTGGAGGGGATCAAACAAGGTGGCGATGGCACTCAATACGTTTCTCTTTGTCAGGCTTCCCTTGGTCTCAGGTATTTCGACTTTGAATGTAAATATATCTTCTTTTGTCTTCCATAATACCCCTGACGTCTTCTGTGCTGGAAGGTTTTCATCATTAATTTGAAGGCTCGCCGATCTGTCTTCGAACGGAACGTTCTTCAGTACTGAAGGCCTATTAGATGACCATTTTCTTAGGCTAAAGCCTCCCCGGCGCAAGACATCAGACAGTTCACATTGTAGCACTTGGGCTTCTTGGGTTGTCTCACACAAATCAAGTACGTCGTCTACGTACATTAAGTTGTCTACTGTCTCAGCAGCTTTCGGATATTCTGTATTGTGAGCTTGGACGTGTGTCTGCAGAACGTGTTGGGCACAGAATGGCGATGACGTGTTACCGAATGGAAAGCGTTGAAATTCATAGACGTCAGGCTCTCTGGCGGTGTCGAAACTTCGCCATAGGAATCGGTGGAAGGGGCGATCTTCTTCTCGCAATCGTACTTGCAAAAACATTTCCGAAATGTCAGCTGAGAGTGCTACGGGGGCGCGACGAAATTGTATCAGCGCATCGGACAACTCCCGCTGTAACTTCGGTCCAGGTAGAATAGTATCGTTGAGACTCTTTCCCTCGTGTGGAGCGGCGGCATCAAACACCACGCGAACCTTGGTAGTTGATTTATCTTCTCTGATGACGGGGAAGTGAGGAAGAAACCACTGTCTTTCTTCTTTCTTGGGCACAATTCTTACATAATCTTTTGCAACATAGTCGTCGATAATTTGCTGGTAAGCTTTCTTCACCTTGGGGTCTTTCCTCGACAGAGACTTCTCTAGATTGTCAACCCTTGATAATGCCATATTGTAGTTGTCGCTGAACTGCGGCTCATTCTTTCGCGAAGGAATTCCGATTTCATAATGCCTGTCTTTTATTAGCGTCTGGGTTTCTTGCACTTGTTCAACGGCAGCTTGCTCGTCAGGTGTTAATGTCCGTTGACCAGAATCATCCTTGATGCCCAATGATTCAAGATCCCAAAACTGTCGAAGGATGTCATTGGTTGCTTGCTCAGCTGAGGGCAAGACAGTGACTGCTGCTCGGTATGTCCTGGTGGTGTGAGTTCGAGTACCAATACTGGAAACCACAGGTCGGTGCTGGTCCAAAACAGACCCAACCCAAGTTGGTCAGTCGCGCGATTGGATCGTCATCATTAGGATCTTGTACCTCTCGTTGAACACGGTGAACAATAGGATGATCACTCCCAATGAGAACATCAATATGATGTTTCGTCTTAGAAATGAGCTCTTTTCTTTCCGAAACAGACAACTTTTTAAAGGATTGACAAACCCATGGTGGATGGTCCTCTTTGCAGGTTGCAACTATACATCCTCTAGATCTTTGCTTGCTTGCTGTTAGTGGTACCAAATCCCCGGTCTCGTCTTCTCTTCTCACTCCTGTCATCACTCTTGTCGTCTTGTCTTTCGTCCTTGGTCTCGTCCATAATTTGCACACGAATTTCTAGCCAACTCACAAGATTCTCGAAGGTATCTTGTTTAGCTCGTTCAAATAACCAGTATTTATATGCTTCAACATCCTTTACAAGTAATTTCTCTTTCGCTGTCAAATTAAGATTCTGTTCGTTTGTCTCTGCTCCTCGACCAGCATCTTGCAATGATACCAATATGCTGGCTAACAGTGCCAGAAACTCCTCCATGTCCTCTAAGCTATGTGGTCTCAATTTTGGCCACTTGCGAAGTGTTGTCAGATTTGATATCTGAAGTCTTATTTCTCCGCCATACTTTTTCTCTAATTTCTCTTTTGCTCTTTCATAGGCATTGCTGGTGAATCCTAAGTCTTTGATCATCCCTAATGCCTTCCCTGTCAAACTATTTTGAGGGCGCAGCATTTTTTCTTTTGTGGATATGGCTGTCTCATCAACCACCGACATAAATGCCGCTTCCATGGTGCATAGTCTGCTTTTTTCTCTCCCGAAAAGGTGGGCCGTTCTACTCCTTTTAATTTTATCGGCGCAAGTCGTTGCTGAATGTGTTCCGCTTCAGATGGGGGCTGTTTGGTGGATATGTCAGGCAGTTTATGCAAAAATGGCTTTTGTTTTATGTCTTTTTTTGACTCCAGGACTTTTTCTGATCCGGCATTCACTTTAATGGTTGCTTCATTTTCGGCTGCTGTTGCTTGGGCTTCATTAATGGCCACCACTTGTCGTGCTTCTTCAGTTCTTCGTTTGGAGAACGAAATGCCTTTTGCCTGTCCGAGAAAGGCATGGAAACATCAATTCGCTTTGCCATGAGCTTGAGAAATAACCTGATAACAAAAATTGCGATGGTGATAGGGTCTGTCTTTTGGTGGTCTGATATCTTCCCGAACTTTAGGGGTTAATACTGGCTTGCCTGAACAGCAGATGCAAGGGCAGTACCCTGACAGTAGCCATAAGTTGAGACGTGCTTTCAGCTCTTTCATTGGGAGCAGTTTTAGTTAGAACCATACCATCGGGACCTGGTGCATCTATCTGGCTTCGCAGTTTTTATGGTCTTATCAAGCTCAAGCTGGGTGACTGGATAAATAAGGTCCAATAGGACAAACCCAATAGGGTCAGGCACCCTTTCATAATCAACCGACTCCTTCTCAAAGATATCCCTCCAGAAAGGCTCTAATTCCTCTAGTGACACACAGTTGGTTGGTTTTTTCCAACTCCCATCTAACACTCATTGCGCACCACGGTCTTTTTTTTTCGAAAAAGGACCTGCACTTTCTTATGTGTTGCCTTCCGCCGATTTTACGCCGGCCTCCGACTTGCACTCACTTTCCCCGCAGAGTTACAGGGTACGTCGGAGGCTTCCCCTGCATGCTCCGTTGATTCCCGAGAACTTCTCTCAGGTTTCCGCCTGCAACTCCTTCGTGGTACGACCCCTGCTCGTATCCTCGCAGTCATCGGTTCCATGAAGAGAGTGAAATTTCGGGCGATGTACTGGCGTACCTCCTCAATTATTATTATTTATTTCCCCCTTCACTTTGACCACCCATGCTTCATGATGTGGATCGCAAGACTCCCTATTAGCACTACACCCTGTACTAGGAGAATTATCCCGTTCCAGGGGAGCCTACCGTTTGTTTACCTGTCTTTGTGGTAACTTTTTTGACACCCCTATTTTAATACTCGTAAAGACTAAAGGATCCATAGGCCATGCTTTCACAGTTTGCATTCATACTGAAAATCAAAGTCAAGTGAGCTTTTGCCCTTTTGTCCCACATGAAATTTCTGTTCTCATCGAGCTCACCTTAGGACACCTGCATTATCATTTGACAGTTGTGCCGCCCCAGCAAAACTCCAAACCTGACAGTGTCTTCAGCTTGAATCGACTTGGCCATGTTTTTTAATTTCCAGTCTACTGGTGAATGGGGCTTGATGATTACCTACACTATTCTTTACCGCAGTTCAAGCAATAGGAAATATGCTTAGTAATATGTAGTAATGTCAGTCATGACAGAAATACAGACATACTCTGTTTTGAGAGCTGGAAGCTCTCAATGGCTTGTTTGTGTTTCCTATATTCCATTGCATATGCTCTTCATGTATTTTTTCATATATTCTCTTCTTTTTTTCTTAGGCTGATAGAGCCTATTTGACTTTTAAGGATTTTGAAGTACCTGATGGCAAAGTTGATAGATATGATACTCACTCATCTTTATGACCTAAATATATATCTGTAGGTTGATCTGTTGGTGAAAATCGCTGTACTATAGTGTATTCACAGAATTGGTCAGGTGTCTCACTAATGACTATCTTTAAAGTCAGCTGATCAGCCACAGCTCACAGCCATAGCAGAGGTATTCTAACCATGAGTTTTCTGTGTTTCTTTCAATGAGTCTCTCAGGTTTAGCCCTCATATTATATGCAATGCCAAATGCTCAAACTTGTAGAATGTAGATGGTGCTCAAAGTCACCATACCACTGATGAGGCACATTTTTAAAAATGCATGCCTGCTGCATAACCAAATTCCGGTTGCATTGCCGTCACTAACGTGTCCGGAATTAGGGTTGTAGGATTTGTTGCCGGGGGCTTTATCACCGGTAGAGATGACGTCATGACCATGCGGAGCAAGCTAAAGTCCGGGTTATTTAGTGGGATAAACTGAATAATATGCATTATAATTTAATACACTCTAATTATTAAAATTAAGCGTGGTTTAAATCAGTGTGATAATTTATTGTGATTTATTCTTGTTTATTAAAAGGTATGGACAAATCAGATGAATGTGTCTCTGGGTTTGTGCACAATCTTTCTCCAGTGAAGGATGGGCAAAAAAATACTTCGTGAGAGTGAGAGTACATCAATTCTTGCAATTTTGTTTAACTTCTCAAGTCAGGCGTGAAACGGAACTTTCGTGATCATGTCCGAGAGACTTGGATTTTTCCGCTAACTACTACCAGGGAGCGAATTCACGAATTTCGAGAACATGTTCCTGACACTTCGATTTTTTACTTCTATTCAGGAACAAAAACGGGACCTTCTGTGATCAAGTCCAAGAGACTTCGATTTTTCTAAACTTAGTCAGAAGAGAATGTTGGATTCTGCCGAACATATTAAAGAAACTTCGATTTTTCCAATCCAGTCAGAGGCGAAAACATACTTTCTCGAATGTCTTTTATCCCACGTATTCAAGGGTGAAAACACAAGTTTCTTGAACATGAAAGAGATTTTTCAGTTCCCAGTCAGGAGCAAAAACGAGGATGTCCAAGATTCTTCGATTTTTCCCTTCTTATCAGCGGTCAAGTCGCGTTTTTCTAGAACACGTCCAAGAAACTTTGAATTTTTGCCGTTTTACCAGGGAGCGTAATTGCAATTTTCCCGAATATGTCCGAGTGACTTTTCCAATATCGAAACCTCAGAGTTCTTGAGGTAGGGTATGGCCAAGAGGGTGGGTAAAACTGCCTAATAAGGCTAGGGTTATCCCTGTGGTAACTTTTCTGACACCCCTAGCTTAAAACTCGTAAAGACTAAGGGATTGATTCACAGTTTGTATTCATACTGAAAACCAAAATCAAGTGAGCTTTTGCCCTTTAGCTCTACATGAGATTTCCGTTCTCATTGAGAGCTCACCTTAGGACACCTGCGTAATCATTTGACAGTCGTGCAGCCCCAGCCAAACTCCCAACCTGACAGTGTCTTCGGCTCGGATCGACCGGCAGAAGAGCGATCTTAATGCTAAAAAGTGGACGTTGAGGTCCAGCTCCGCTTCACTGAATAAGTAAAAAAACGATAAGAGTAATGGTATTTCACCGGCGGATTGCTCCTCCCACTTATTCTACACCTCTCATGTTTTTTCACAGAGTCAGACTAGAGTCAACTCAACAGGGTCTTCTTTCCCCGCTGTTGCTGCCAAGCCCGTTCCCTTGGCTGTGGTTTCGCTAGATAGTAGATAGGGACATTGGAAATCTCATAATCCATTAATGGGCGTCACTAATTAGATGACAAGACCTTTAGCTACCTTAAGAGAGTCATAGTTACTCCCACCGTTTGCCCGCGCTTGGATGAATTACTTTACTTTGACACTCAGAGCACTGGGCAGAAATCACATTGCGTCAACACCAGTCACCAGCTATTGCAATAGTTTGTTTTAATTAAACAGTCGGATTCCCCTTGTCCGTTCCAGTTCTAAGTTGGTTGTAATCGCCTGCTGAATCGACCTAACAGTCACAGCTGAGTCAATCCACGCGAAGTGCCTTCGCAGTCGGACTGCGATGCGCAGCAAGCCACGCATCTCCGTCAGCCCACGCTGAGTCCTCGCGCTTCAAGTCCCAGCCCGACAGACCCAACCCTTAGAGCCAATCCTTTTCCCAAAGTTACGGATCTATTTTGCAGACTTTCCTTACCTACATTGTTCTGATGATCCTTCCGCAGGTTCACCTACGGAAAGCTTGTTACGACGTTTACTTCCTCTAAATGATCAAGTTTGACCAACTTTTTGAATTTCCGTCGGATGAGCCGAAGCCCATCTGACAGTGCCAATCCGGAGGCCTCACTAAACCATTCAATCGGTAGTAACGACAGGCGGTGTGTACAAAGGGCAGAGACTTAATCAACGCGAGCTGATGACTCGTGCTTACTAGGAATTCCTCATTCAAGATCAAGAATTACAATGATCTATCCCCATCACCACGATAATTCACAAGACTACCCACACCTTTCGTTAAAGGAGTGACTCCTTGCCATCATCAGTGTAGCGCGCATGTAGCCCAGGACATCTAAGGGCATCACAGACCGTTATTGCCTTCCTGACTTTGGTTGAACATGCAACAGTCCCTCTAAGAAGTCGAGAGCCATTGGCAAATCGTCTGACTATTTAGCAGGTCAAGGCCTCGTTCGTTAACGGAATTAACCACACCAATCACTCCACCAACTAAGAACGGCCATGCACCACCACCCATAGAATCAAGAAAGAGCTCTCAATCTGTCAATCCTTACTATCTGTCAATCTTTCCCGGGATGTGGTAGCTGTTTCTCAGGCCCACTCTCCTGAATTGAACCCTAACTCTCCGTCACCCATTGCAACCATGGTAAGCCACTACCTTACCATCGACAGTTGATAGAAATTTGGCAGAAATTTGAATGAAACATCGCCGGCACAAACAGAGAAGGCCATGCGATTCGAACAGTTACTATGAATCACCAAGTGGGTAAGTGGCCGCGAAGCCGCATTGGTTTTTAATCTAATAAATACATCCTTTCCGCGAGAGTCGGGACTTTTCGCATGTATTAGCTCTAGAATTACTACGGTTATTCAAGTAGTAAGAGAGTACAATCAAATAAACGATAACTGATTTAATGAGCCATTTGCAGTTTCACAGTACAAGTGCTTATACTTAGACATGCATGGCTTAATCTTTGAGACAAGCATATGATACTGGCATGATCAACCAGTTAACTACCCTTGCGAATGAACGTCGTCGAGAGTGTTCGGTTCGTTTTAGACAGGGCACCTTTATTCTGTGTGTTTCTTTGCCACGTCTTTAAACCCGCTCTTTTGTCCAACAACACAAAACGGGTGGGCGACCGCACATTTGCGCTGGGAACGGTGTGTGCTGAGACGACCGCTTTCGCTTGGTGTGTTCACCATGTCCAATGGACATCCTGCACAACATTCGCGCCTGTTCGAAGTAAAAATTTGGAGAACGCAGCGCCTCTTCGCCCGAAGGCCGCAAAAAAGGCAGCAACTGATCGAGAGCTGCTGCCTTTCCCACAACGACGAGCAAGTTTTGTTTCGCACTCGCACTCATTCGGGGAGCACCTACCTCTCATATATAGTAAAAATATTAACCGGAGCACCAGTCGCTGCAACATCCTCCTTGAAGTCCGATGCTGACCACCTTGCACCAAGCTGCTGACCACCTTGCACCAAGCTGCCAAAATTCGACTATTTCCCTACCATCCTTTTTGATCGTCATCTGTGCAATCTTACTTCGTAAACGTTGCCATTTTGCATAAGTCGACCACAGCGAAATCGCAATTCGATTTGCTCTCATCTTAGTCCGGGTCGAAATCGCGACTTTCCCCAACATGTTCGAGAGACCTATAGTTGTTCCCTTCTTCTGCCGTTCATGTTCGAGAGACTTCGATATGCTCCCCCTTCTGCCAAACATGTTCGGGAGACCTCGAGTTGTTGGCCTCTTCCGCGGACATGTTCGAGAGACCCGGACTTGTTCTGCTCTTTGGTCAACTTCGCTGAGGATGTTCGATTGTTGGAAAAAAAGAAACAAATTGTAGAACAAGGGCTTAATCTCAGCAGATCGTAGCAACAAGGCTACTCTACTGCTTACAATACCCTGTTCTTTATTTAAGTCGTCTGCAAATGATTTAGCTCTGGAAAATTTAGACGCGATTCCATTCCAACGCGAATGACCAATTTGCCCCTGTATGCATCAGAATTTTACTCTCAAATTCTGAATTATAATGAACCTGACATTCAATCATAGAAAAAAACCTTCCACTGACCATGAGGAAAGATTTAAAGTGGCGATGAAACATTATTTGTGCTTGTTAGAAAATATTTGTCTAATTTTGTAAAGGACATTCCAACGCGAATGACCAATTTGTCCCTGTATGTGTTAGATTTTCTCCATCAAATTCTGAATTATAATCAATCAGATATTCAATCATGACAAAAATCCTTCCACTGACCTTGAGGAAGGATTTAAAGCAGCAATGGCACTTCATTTGTGCTTCTTAGAAAATGTTTGCCTAATTTTGTAAAGGACATTCCAACGCGAATGACCAATTTGCCTCTGTATGCATCGGAGTTTTGCCATCAAATTCTAATATATGACCAATCTTCTATTCAATCATTGCAAGAATCCTTCCACTAACCTTGAGGAAGGATTTAAAGCAGCAATGGCACTTCATTTGTGCTTCTTAGAAAATGTTTGCCTAATTTTGTAAAGGACATTCCAACGCGAATGACCAATTTGCCTCTGTATGCATCGGAGTTTTGCTATCAAACTTTAAATTATTATCAACCTGATATTCAACCATGGCAAAAATCCTTCCACTGACATTGAGGAAGGATTCAATTGTGCCTCTTAGAAAATAATTTTCCTATTTTGCAATCAACATATGAAAGTAAGTTTGATATGTCAACCAATTTTTGCAATTACTCATAGGAAACTCAGGGTGGAAATAATTTCTAAGCAATATGTTGCATCAATTCTGCTATATTCTTATCAAACAAGGCTTTATAAGCCTACAGAAGGAAGAGTTGTGCCTTCATTTTGATTTATTAGAATGTATGATCAATTATTATCTCTGGGTAAAACGGGTAAATAAATTTGTTATTGGTTTCAAGAATAGGCTATTTCACATGTAAAACCGTTTTTTTTCATATTTTGTAAGATATTTTGACAATTATTCTCAAAACAGTTATAAAATATTGTTATAAAATATAAAATCTTTGAACAGGAAAACATCATTATTGCAAGTCAACAAGAACTATGCAAATTAAAAAGTGAAAATTTGCATTTAAAATCACGTATCTCAGAGTTGGAAGGTAAATTGTGCTCAACTAATACATCAAATCAGAATAGGCTTTAAGTACTCGTCTGGTAAAACTCTAGATAGGGATATTATCAGTATTCCTAGTAGCTGCCCACCTGAGAAAACTGTGAACAGTCTCAGCACTATCAGAAATTTAAATTACGAACCAGCAACAAATTGTGAAACGTGAAAACAAAGAGATAGTGTAGTTGTTGCAGTTCTTCTAGTAGCTGTTCAGCTGAGAAAACGATGAGCGTCTCTGACAGTGTTATCGGTAGGAATTTAATTCAAGAACCAACAATAGGTTGCCTACAACCCACCCGAGAACCTTCTAGTAGCCGTTCACCCGAGAAAACGGTGAACGTCGTTGACAGTGTTATCGGTGGGAATTTAATCCAAGAACCAACGATAGGCTGCCCACAACCCACCCGAGAACCAACAACAAACTGTTCGCAAATACCCATTCCAGTAAGAATAACAAATCGCGCCTCCTTGCAACAAAACATAAATTACGGAGAAAGTTTATAAAGAAACCCCGCCATGATCAGGGTTTTCGGAAGCGACTATTTTTTCCAGGTACATTCCAGCAGCCGAGTTTCCCGTGATCTCCACAAATCGCGGTCCCATTGTCTTTCCCTCAACCCCATTACACCCCCCTCGGCGGGACCCAGTCTGGCTCAGTCATCTGAGTTTAGTCTGGAAAATAACACAGCCAACATTGGTGTAAATCGTTCTAACTTAATTCCCAGTAAAACAATTGCGGATCAGTTTAATTTTAACTTTGTACTCGGAATAGTTCTTTCAAATGTGATGTCAATTACTCCGGAAATCGATGAAATAATACCTGTTCTCCTAGATCTAAAAATATATGTCGCTGCATTTACAGAAACATGGCTGAAAGACTCAATCAATATTTTCATAGGTACAGTTTACCACCCACCAGCATCGGACAACCAAGCCATGATCAATTATCTTACTGAAACACTCACCAGCATTGAGGATACTAGCCGTATCAATCGCCAGTTTAAATTAAAACAGCTCATGAAATTCAATACTAGGGGAGAGCGTACTCTTGATGTTATACTAACAAACTTGAGCCAGTTTTACGATCGTCCTGAGAAACTCTCTCCATTTGGTCTGTCCGACCACTTTACCATTAAGGTTCTTCCGATGGAAAGGTAAAAAAATCAGACAATTTCAAAATTCTATGCACTAGAGATATGAGTTAAAGCAATAAAAGTAAATAAAACTTGCCCAGTGCCAGGCAAGTTTTGTCTTGTTTCGATTCGTCATGTTAACATAACTTGAGAGCCTGTGAAAGTAAAGTCACCCTTTTCCATGACGTTCTTACTACCACCATAGATATTATAATGCCTATAAAAGATAAAAGAATTTGTACAAGTGAAACACCTTGGATGACTGAGAAACAAATCTAACATTCGAAAACGCCAAAAGGCATTAAAAGAAGGTAATCAAGATGCCTTCAAGTACTACTGCAATCAAGTTAACCGTGAACGAAAAAGGTGTAGACATTCCATTTCCATCCCAGTAAGAATAACAAATTGCGCCTCCTTACAACAAAGGAACGTCAACGAGCCATGCCATGATCAAGCTAATTAATAAATGGACAGAAATCACAGATGGCAATGGATCTACTGTACCTGTTGTTCTTTTACTATCAGAAGGCGTTTGATTTTATTGACCGTTCTTTTCTGGTATCCAAACCTAAGTCACTATGTATCCCTACTCCATCCTTAAATTGGATCGTAAACTTTCTAACGAATAGGAAACAGCGAGTGAAATTAGCCAAAGAGTGTTTCTCCGAGTGGGGGAATGTCCCTGCAGGAGTGCCTCAGGGTACCAAACTTGGTCCTTGGCTATTTGTACTGTTGATATGTGATTTGCGACCTAATGGAGTAGATCAAGCGAAGTTTGTTGACGACCTAACGATTTCAGAAACAGCTCCTAAATTTGAGACTAGTATGATCCAAAACTCGGTGAATGATATTCAGGAGTGGTGACCTTAAGATCGGACTTGAGGTGGAACAGTCATGTGTACCACATCATTACAAAATGTTCCAAACGTTTGTATCTTTTGATACAACTGAAACGAGCAAATGTTAAAAGGGAAGATATCATGCAGTTCTACAAGTCATGCATTTGATCTGTACTTGAATATGCGTCCACAGTTTTCCATCAATCTCTACCAAAATATCTATATGATGAAATAGAACAAACTCAAAGGCGTGCATTGTCAATCATATACACGGACCTTAGTTATAGGGATGCTCTAATTGAATCTGGGGAATTAACTCTCTATGACACAAGAAAACAAGCGAGCAAAAAGTTCTTCCAACAAATTTTAGATAATCCTAGTGATAAATTATACAACCTAATATCTAAAGTCGATTCAGCGCTGATCCTTTTATAACCTTCGTTGCAATATATTAATAAACATTCCTTATTTTAAAACTGAACGATTTAAGAACACCTTTTTAGTAGCAAGTAGTTTAAAGATTAATAAGTAAAAAATCTTTTCTTAGTTTTAACTTTGTATTGATGTTATTAATAAGATATTTTAACTTGTAAGCATCATGTATTTCAGTCGCAACTGCAATAGTTTGTGTTACTGCCATGGTTATTGATTAAACATCTATCTATCTATCGAATACCCTTCGAGACTGGGCAGTTTCCTCTTCCTACCTATGTTTGTGTGAACTGCAACTTCATTGAATATGATACATTGCCACACAAATGACAAAATCTCCAACGAGGCCTAAATGAAAATGCACTTGCCTGAACAAAAGGTACATTGTACCACAGTTTAACGATGTGCCAAATATATTAAAACAACTATCTGTTGAACGCATTTTAATATTAAGGCCATTTGAATTAGACTGCGGGAGATATGAACGTGAACAACACGGATACCGCATAAAGAGAGCAATGGTAACCTTATCACTGTGTGTAAAATCTGTGCCTGAAAAATTAAGTGAGATCACAGATGACAATGATAGAAATACATATGTGCATGTTAGCATGCAACCATCTTATGAGTCTTACAAACTCATCCTACTCACACTTCGTTAACTTGAGGGAAGGGTTCATAAATTCAAATCAAAGAATAAATTGTTTTGATTGGCAAGTAACAAAAGGTATAGAATGCGCACTTTGGCCCCATCTCTATCCATATACTGATTGGTGTGAAAAAGTACACATTCTGCACAAGACAGTAGGCTGAGTGGTAAAGTATCTTTCTGTGAAAAGGTGTTTTCAAACATTGGTGATTATGCCCTTCATTTCGATCTGCTTCAATGGCAATATGACCGAACAATCTACAAAGTTGTAAGTGGTACCATTAACACTGCAAGGTTTGCAAAATGCTCGCCTGTACGTGGATTAGATACCAAACCTTTTTCTCCCATATACTGGCAATGGCAACATCGATATTTAGGCGATGCCGTTGACCAGTTTGGTCTCCCAGATGTATTCATAACCATAAGTCCCTTTGAATGGACATTTCCATTTCCAAAGTGAATTAGCAAAATACGTGGATTAACCAGAAAAGGGCCAACTGAATTGGCAGCCTATCAGACATATCATGTTGCTCATGTACTAGAACAACTTGTTCGAGGTTATTTGTGTGGCTCTTCTGATTCACGTTGGAAAAACCACATTTTCAATTACAATCGTCTTGCTAAGGAGAAGAATGTAAAAACATACTTCTACCGATTTGAATTTCAACAACGTAGCACACTGCATCTACATATGCATGCTTGTTTGGTTAAAAGACATAACCAAAACCCAGCATCATATGATGTGTGCAGATATCCCACGTAATCATCCAGACCTTGCATACCTAGTTCATAAACTGCAGCTATCCGATAAACGTTCACCATGCCTAAATTTGCAGACTACAGAGTCGTACTTTGAAGTTAAAAATGGCAGACATATTCATCATTTGAAACACCAAGCGCAAGAATTTGCCTTGATAATCCGTGCATACATTGCTACTATCCTACCAGCACTACAGTGTAGGATGGATTACCAAACAACGGACGGCGTAGCAATGCTCTTACACTATGTTTCGTCTTATGTAACAAAGTCTCATGATTCGCAGAGAGCAGATAACTTGCAGCAATTATACATCTTTTGAGAAATGAACCAGCTGAACCAGAAATGTGGTTCACTCTCTTTTCTAAAAAGGTTTCATGGACATCAAGCAGAACTAAACGCTATGCAGTTCCCACTAGTAATACGGTAATAGATGACAAACTCGCCAACCAATACTGGAGACGAGAACAACAATATGATAACAGCTCTATTCTGCAATTGCTTTGTTCAATGGATACAAGCGCAAACCCCCCAAAGAAATACAAATCTTGACTTACACTTTTTGGTGCTAAACTTCTCTCCATATTCAATAATGAATACTTCTTTCAGTATATATTTTTGCACATCCCTCACCAGACATTTGAACAGCTCATGCCAGCTCACGCTGAGGCTATACCAGACCAATTAAGATGGTTTGCAGCTGGTGTACATCACTCTCCAGATTTATGGAGCAATCTCGAGTATGTTAATGCCTGGGTCACATTTTGTATATGAAAGAAAAAGGGAAAATTTGTTAAAAATCGGCTAATCATTCAAAAATTGTCGTTCGGGTATCACATTGTTCGTTACGACAGTTCCTAGAATGTGGGCAACATGTTGTTGGCATGGCGACAATCACGTGACATATATAAGGCGAAACAACACACAAAATGGTATCTTTTATTCAGGGGGTCTGCAGCAGTATAATAGTTGTCTTAAATTTTGCCGAATTGCTACATTTAGTTTCATCTCATACTAAAGTTAATAGATTGTATTCGGAAACTTGACATTGAGATCTCGTTTGATTATTTTGTTAGACTAAATGACGATAGTACGCAAAATGCGACATTCAATCGTCTCATTTTTTGGTATTCTTCACAAAATGTACTCAGAATTCATTCAAGAAATTATGTTCCTTTGTTTATAGTATAAAGCAATAAAACAATAAAAAAACCTTACAATTACCCTGCTGCAAGTCGAACGTGTATTTTGCGTGATTATAAGAAATATTCATCGCCATTGTGAAAGCGCGCCGGCGCGTTTCTGTGATAGATGCAGCGGCTAAGCACGGAAATATGTTATTTCCATGGTAATAGTCGCGTTTAACAATATGGTGGACAAGAGCATAAGAAAACACGGCAGAATCTGTTGACTTCTCATAGCAATTTCTATACTCTATAATCGACATACGGCATTAGTAACAGCATATTTATAATAATGATACACAACAGCACACAAAATCAGCATTTATATATACTATTTGCTCTCTGCGAAGAATGTCATAGCAATTATAGTGCCTTAATGTCATATGTTTCTCGAATATACACGAGGACTAACAACTGTGTTTTTATCTAATTATTTGGAGACAAAACCCACAAAAATTTATGTTTCTCAAGTAGGTTATATCAAATTATCGACTTATCTCAAGATTTGCAGTGACGCAAATCAGCAAGTTTGAAATTTAGGCGCAATTTGCAAAACCTTTTACAGCAGTGAAGGAGACAATCCTTCGCTCTAAACAATATTACTTATAAGTTAGCTATATTATAGAGTGCGCAGCTCATCAAATTGAGGTTAATACGTTTCTCGATGTGTGGGACATTCCTGCATCCTTTGACGTGCGGCTTCGCGCGAGGAGTTGCTTGGCAAATCGCGGGTTCAAGTTGATGCAGATGAAAATTTCAAATGCGAAGACGACGAGTCGCGGAAGGATTTTCAAGCGCGATTGATGCGGGAAAGATATGACCGGTTTTCGGATGTATTTCAAAACTGCAAGGAGAGCTTTCCTCTAAATTTTAGGCAATTTCAAGAAATTTTCCCCCCGCTTCGTGAGAAATTCAGTCGGTGGAATTACAGAAAGATCGCTGAGCGTCATCAGTACACCGCACTGTTTAACATCAAAGCTTGAAAGGAACTGTCCGCGGCTATGCAAATTGAACATACATTCAAAGACTGTAGGCCATGTCAGCTAACATTCAGTAACATGCAAGCGCTATTTCCCGTAAAATTTAAAATTAGACGAAAGGTACTTACCTTGAAGTATGATTGTAATTCTTTGAGATATACGGAGCATTGTGGGATAACTATGCATACTTCCTGATTATCGGCGGTCAGCGGTCACACTTTAAAGCCATTCAAATTCAAATTAAGCAAACA
The DNA here is from genome assembly GCF_004324835.1 of Dendronephthya gigantea. Lineage (NCBI taxonomy): Eukaryota > Metazoa > Cnidaria > Anthozoa > Malacalcyonacea > Nephtheidae > Dendronephthya > Dendronephthya gigantea. The sequence goes on along the minus strand of NW_021163274.1, from coordinate 19,202 downwards.
CATATAAGCCCCAGGTTACGATAATAAAGTCAGTTCTTCCTGGAGTGTTAAACAAAATTGGCGAAGGTCCCATATTCGGGTAGGGTAAGAACGTTCCACGTTAACACAGACGAGGGTGGGAAGCCATCCCACAATGCTCCGTATATCTCAAAGAATTACAATCATACTTCAAGGTAAGTACCTTTCGTCTAATTTTAAATTCTTTTTCAATATACTCCGCATTGTGGGATAACTATGCGACTTTATAGCACCGAAGCCAATCCATGTAAAACAATCTGAACGAAAGTGACATGGTCATACAACAATTTTATTCATATTAATCAATAGGAAGGAGCACTAATGATCACAACTACGTAAATAATATTTTCTAAATGTTTTCTCATTAGACCAGTCCGCAATGCGGAGAATATCAGCGATTGGAACACCTTGAGCATAAGCGCGACTAGTTGAAGCACTTCTAACACTGTGTGGTTTGAATAGCGATGTATCTATACCCGAGGTTTTGAGAATAGATTTTATCCAACAGGCTAGAGTATCGGTTGAAATGTTTTTATGAGGCTTGACGTAGAAGATAAATAACTTCGTGACACGTTTAGCTGGATCAGTACTTCTCAAACACTCAGTATGCAAAATATATTCAGACAAAGTACACTTAGTGCATATCTTGGGGTCCTCAGGTAGACACTCAAATTTAACTTGTATAGACTTCCCAGGTTTGGAAGTCTTCAAACGTTCTGTAATATTGAAAATCAAACAGTTATTAGATACCCTCTGATTGTTCAAATCTAGAGCACATAAAGTTTGTTCTCGCTGAGCCGATGATAAAGAACAAAGCATAACAGTTTTTAACGTCAAGCTCTTTAAGCTTAATTCCGCTAAAAGAAACAACGTTCTTAAATAACTCGTTACCGTAGTTACATCCCACGTGGTCGAATATCGAGGAGCTGGAGTGCGGAGATTGTAAATCCCTTTCAGTAGTCTGGTTACCAGAGGATGTGATCCAATTGCGATTCCATTGATAGGAGAAAATGAAGTTGACAATGCAGAGCGGAATGTGTTGATAGTGCTGTAACTTTTCCCTTTCTCAAAACATCAGACAGGAAATTTAGCACTTCGTTTATAGATGCTTGAAGTATATCAATTTTTCTTTGTTCACACCAGCGACACCATGTTTTCCATGCGGAGTTATATTGTTTATCTGTTCCTCGTGACCACGATGCGGTAATGAGTTTGGCTGCCGGCTCAGAAAAGCCTCTACTTTCAAGGGATCTCCAGATAACTTCCAGGCGGCTAGAACCAGATGATTTCTCATGGGATGAAGGATTGTGCTCTGAGGTAGATGGAGAAGATTGTCTTTTTTCGGTAACAATATTGGCGTGTCTATCAACAGCTGGAGAAGGAGAGGATACCAAGTTTGCGTGGTCCATACGGGTGCTATTAGTAAGAGCAAGGCTCGATCGACACAAACTTTCTTCAAAACCTGAGGTAGCAGACTAAATGGAGGAAATGCATAACATTTCAAATTAGACCAACTTATACTAAAAGCATTGATAGCTTCAGCGCCATTTGTTGGGTGCCATGATACAAAACGATCAACTTTGGCATTAAGGCTTGAGGCAAATAAGTCGATATCTGGTGTAAAGGTAAGACGAACAATTTTGTCAAATATGGTTCGATCTAATGACCATTCTAAATTTGGGTTAAACCTCCTTGACAAAGCGTCAGTCGTGGTATTCATATTACCCGGAATATATTCAGCGTGAACATAGATGTTCCGTATGATACACCATTCGCATAGGTCTCGTACGAGAGAATTAAGAAGACTAGATTTAATACCTCCCATATTATTTATATATGAAACGGCTGTGGAGTTATCAAGCTTTAACTGCACGTGGACATGTCGTTTATCGGATACAAACGTCTGTAAGGCATAAAAGGCTGCCAACAATTCTAGATAATTGATATGATTCGAGGCCTCTAATTTAGACCATAACCCCTGTGCTGGTTGGAGGCCACATGTGGCTCCCCATCCCAACAAACTAGCATCTGATTCAATCATGATATCAATTGGTCTCGGTCCAAAAAAACAGCCGTTAAACTTGGCAAGATCTTGGATCACCCAATTCAAATCAGAAATTGCTTCGGAACTTAAAGACAATTGATGCTCAAAATCATTTGTGATAGATAGTACTTCAGACTTACATAATTCAATGGACCTGTAATATATTTTTAAATAACATACTGCTGGAAAAGCGGAAACTAAGAGCCCGGTAACATGGGCGACCTGCCGAATAGTTAGGCGTTTGCTTGCAACAATATTTGAACAGGCTAGAACAATTTTCTGTATCTTGTCTTCTGACAAAGAGAGTTTTAGCGTTATAGAATCAATGTTAAAACCCAAGAATTTTATCTGCGTACTTGGTTCAAGATGCGACTTTGCATCATTAATAACGAAGCCTAAGTCTTCCAACAACTGGCGTAAAAACATAAGTTTGCGCTAAACACTCTTGTTTTGAACTTGCAACAAGCAAAAGATCATCTAAATAGATTACGATCTTAAAACCACGTAACCGAAGAAACGATATCACAGGTTTGAGAACTTTCGTGAAAACCCTTGGCGCAAGACTGTAACCAAATGGTAAACAGTTAAATTCGTACTTTGTAACTTTCCAAACAAATCGTAAATATTTTCTATGATGAGCGACAATAGGGATGCTAAAATAAGCATCTATGAGATCAAGAGATATCATATAATCGCCTTTTGAAATTAAATTCAATGCTAAATGAACATTCTCCATTTTGAAATGGATTTTTTGAACAAATTGGTTTAATGGTTTTAGATTTATAACTGGGCGCATTTTACCAGTTTTCTTTGGGACTAGGAAGAGATTTGAAATAAACTCTTCTGGACTGGAAATAGCACGTTTAATTGCTTTTTTCTGTAGAAGCTTATCAATTTCTGCATCAATTAAGCAAATATCTGTTGCATTAAACGGAGGTGAGTTAGGTAATGTAGGTTGAAAAGGCGTGTTATCAAACTCTAAGTGATATCCAGTCACGGTTTTCAGCACCCAAGGGTCACTGGTAAGCTCACGCCATTTGTTAACATGCGATTTGAGGTTACCAGCTACAAATTTACAACTGGAATTTTTAGTTTGAGTAGATACCTGTGTTAAGGACGATCTTTCGCTTCCTTGAACACCTGGGCAGTTGGATGAGGCTGGTGTATGAAAGGCCTCCTTTCCAGATAAGGACCTTTTGAGTCTCGTTCTGAGCCTAAAAAAGCCCGACGTCCACCACGCTGGTATCGAGTGTTGCTACTGCCACTTTTGTAGACAAAATTATGCTTCGACCCGCCAGCAGTACGAGACATGGTTTTCCTAGCAATTTTGTTAACTTCTCCAATCTCTTTAATGTGCTTGTGCAACTCATCACCAAATAAATTAGTTGACACGGGATTAGATTTACTACACACTGATTGGTATGCAGGTGCAATATCAGGTCTGAGAAATTCTCGTCTCTTCGAGGCATTGCCCAATAGAGTGACTGCATCAGCAACCATAGGAAGAATAGTAGATGGCTCGACCAGCTTGTTTTCAAGCCTAGACTTTAGGACAGAATCCAAAAGCTTTATTAATGGTTGGGCCGACTTGACCAAAATTTTCTGAATTTCTTGAAGTCCAAGATCTTTAGACTTGGTGTGACGCGGTAGATCGTGCCATAATTCGAGGTTCACTCGAGGTACACACAGCAAATGGCAATTCTTAGGTGTTTTATACTTATCTTGAAGCTCTTTAAACTTTGTTTCAAGTGGCTTCTTAGATACAGCATCATTTATTCTCTGGGCAATAGCATCGGCAACGTCCGGGCCAACAGATTCGGTTTCCTCAAATATAGAGGGCAAGAACGTACTTGAGTCAAGTGCGTGTGTTGCAATATCTACTTCGTTGGAAGTTTGAGGGTCGATTATATTGTCGAGATCACCAGAGGGATCAAACTGTGAAGACTCAGATGAGTTTGACCCTGCTACCGATTCGGTAGAGCGATTTGCGTTAGACATTTGAATAATTTTGTCACTTAAAATTTTAAGTGAATTTTGAATATCGCCAAGTCCCAACTCATCTTTTAGTTGGTCAATATCGATGTCCAACATTGGTGTTGTATCTACGATTTCGTCCGTAGAGTCGTTGTTGAGAATCTGTACGGTTGGTTCATGCGGTACAGGAGCGCTATTTCGATTTTCTTGAGCCTTGCCGTTTGACTTCGACATAACCGTAGGATACGCTCGAGCAATTAAGTCGAAGAGGACGAAATCACAACAAAAATAACGTATAAATAACACAGTCAATCTCTAAAGACAAGAAATGAACGTTAGATAAAGAAAACCGCCAAGGTTTAACGTGAAAATTGTGAAAACAAGGTAACATACAAACCTTACAACACGCTGACACGGCACGAAAGGAAGAACTGACTTTATTATCGTAACCTGGGGCTTATATGTGTTTGCTTAATTTGAATTTGAATGGCTTTAAAGTGTGACCGCTGACTGCCGATAATCAGGAAGTATGCATAGTTATCCCACAATGCGGAGTATATTGAAAAACAATCTAATAGATTCCTCAACGTTTTGAAGGAAAATAACCTAAACGCTGCTAACGAAGTTTTTGATGTCAGACTGCCGGACCAAGCTCGTAACTGTAACACTACTCTTCGTGAAGCAGGCGAAGCTGCAAAATCTCTATACGACCAGTTGAACCCCAAGTTTGAAAAGATAACTGGCCATTCCCTTGTTAAAGCACTGACGAATGTTAAAGATCTGGATATTGAAAAGAAAAAGTCATTAGCCGAAAAAAAGAGAACAAGAAGAAATAATTACCGCAAATTTAAGCAAGCAGTCGAGAAAGAGTGGGAAAAGACATCTTTGATCAGGTAATAATCCGAGATTGATTTTTTATCAGACACTATGGGAGTAGGCTATATATGAATATTATATAGTAACATATAAATAATTAAATATTTATATCGCAGAGCATGAATACATTTACATTATATATGATTGATAACTGTAAGTTGTTTAAATTAACGGTTGCGGGCTTTACTATATAGAAGAGATAATAACAGCGATGACGGCCGATAATAACAGCTATAACAGCTGGTTCCAAGGTTGTCATAGCCGGGGGTGGTATTGGGGATAAGCTCCCACTACCTATAAAATGCTCCCATATGGCGTGCGTGCTCAAATAGCCTCTGACAATTAAGTCCAGCTCCTGGCGTGCTCGTCGCGGGACTGCTCCTACTGCTCGACAGCCTGGAAAGGCAGTCCACCTAGGGGAAGGAAAACCCTGATTTCAAACCTCCGCTGCCTTGCGGCATACCCGTTCACTGGAAAGGCTTCGGGAGTCAACCCTGAGGAAAAATCCGGAGTCGGAGCCCCTAAGGCAGTTCGTCGTTAGCTTCAACCTCGTTCTGGCAGCTCCTGCGAGGGCGCTGGTGCCAAACTGTAACAGCCTGCTGTTCCTTTGGATCCACCAACGACGTGGAGAGGGGGGACACGCTGCATGGGCAACAGCCCGTCCTCCATATCATCCTGCCCAGGCTAGAATCCTACCACAACGTACCAAAACCCAGACCATACACTGGACACTCCAGCTTCGCCCTCGGCGTCGACACAACACGGGAAGCAATAGATACCGGTTATAAGTCATCGCTCGATTGGCGTAGAGCTTTGCGCCAGAGATTGCTTTCGACGGTGGGAGGCATTTTCGGATGTTATTGGACAGCTATCGCCCGCCTCAAGCTGGGCAGCCCCCAGCCAATAAGGTGCTGTCCCGCCACGGTCTGCTTGCCCCATTGGGTGCATGGGGATTAGGAGAAATCTGAACGGTAGACTGCAAATCTCGCACCAGGCATAACAAAACAAAGAGAAATACCAGCTCTAAAACTGGGAAGCTGGAACGTACGAACTATGATGACTGGCCTCGCAGAAAACCTCAAACACATCAGCGACGCCAGGAAGACCGCCGTCATCAACGACGAGCTGAAGAGACTGAACGTAGACATCGCTACCCTGCAGGAAACACGACTGGCTGACTCGGGCACACTGAGAGAAAAAGACTATACGTTCTTCTGGCAGGGAAAGGGCTCCAACGAGCCCAGGGAGTACGGAGTGGGCTTTGCAGTTAGGAATACATTGCTGAAGATGGTTGAACCAGGCAGCAATGGCTCTGCGCGACTCCTGACTCTCCGCCTTAACACCACTGAAGGCCCTGTCACTCTCGTCAGTGTCTACGCCCCAACGCTGGCCGCTACCCCAGAAGCCAAGGATGAGTTCTATGAGAACCTAGCAGCCACTGTCAGGAATATCCCCAGCACAGAACAACTAGTTCTGCTTGGCGACTTCAACGCCAGAGTGGGCGCCGATCATGACTCCTGGCCGTCCTGCCTCGGTGAATTTAGTGTGGGCAAGATGAATGAAAACGGACAGCGTCTACTAGATTTTTGCACGTACTACAACTTGTGCATCACCAACTCCTACTTCCAGACCAAGCCACAACACAAAGTTTCCTGGCACCACCCGCGTTCCAAAACTGGCACCAGCTGGACATGATCCTGACCAGACGCACCTCCCTGAAGAACGTGCTATTGACCCGTTCCTACCAGAGTGCGGATTGTGACACAGACCACTCACTGGTGTGTTGCAAGTTCAGGATGCAGCCAAAGAAATTCCACCGCGCCAGACAGCAAGGAAAGGCACGCATTGACACCAGCAAGATGGCCCAACCAGAACTTGTGGAGCAGTTTGCCGCCGCCTTTGAGAAGGAGCTTGGCACCTTGAGGCACGAGGAATCTGCAACGAAGAGGTGGGAGGAGCTGCGAAACACCATACACCACACAGCCTTGACTACCTTTGGGAAGAAAACCACCAAGTCGCATGATTGGTTCGAAGCCAAGACGACTGAGATGACCCCTGTCATCGAAGCCAAGCGCGCTGCTCTCGCCGAGTACAAGCGGACCCCAAACGAGAGGAACCTCCAGATCCTCAGAGCTGCAAGGAGCAAAGTCCAGAAGACGGCACGGCGCTGCGCCAACGAGTACTGGATGCAGCTAAGTGAAGACATTCAGACTGCCGCCATCACTGGGAACATCAGAGGGATGTACGATGGCATCAAGAAGGCACTGGGCCCAGTTCAGAGCAAGACGGCACCCCTCAAATCCTCCACTGGGGAAACCATCACAGACAAGGGCCAGCAGATGGAGACATGGGTGGAACACTACTCCGACCTCTACTCCAGACAGAACACAGTGTCCCCCTTAGCTCTTGATGCTATCGAGTGCCTACCGACCATGAACGTGCTCGACGCGGAGCCAACCTTGGATGAGCTCAATAAGGCCATTGACAGCCTGGCCGCAGGAAAAGCTCCAGGCAGTGACGGTATACCACCCGACCTGATCAAGCACTGCAAGACTACCCTATTGCGTCTACTGCACGAAGTCCTCTGCCAGTGCTGGAAGGAAGGTGCTGTACCTCAAGACATGAGGGTTGCCAAGATCATCACCCTCTACAAAAACAAGGGCGAAAGAAGCGACTGTAACAATTACAGGGGGATCTCTCTCCTCAGCATAGTTGGCAAGGTGTACGCGCGCGTCATCCTCGTTCGCTTACAGAAACTCGCCGAACGCGTCTACCCTGAGTCCCAGTGTGGCTTTCGCGCCAACAGATCAACGGTAGACATGATTTTCTCCCTCCGCCAACTCCAGGAGAAATGCAGAGAACAGAACATGCCGCTGTATGTTGCCTTCATTGACCTGACGAAGGCTTTCGACTTGGTCAGCAGAGAAGGCCTATTCGCGATCCTGCCGAAGATAGGATGCCCCCCAAAGCTGCAGAGCCTCGTTGAATCCTTCCACACTGATATGAAGGGAACTGTACAGTACGACGGCAGTATCTCGGAGCCATTCGACATACGCAGCGGCGTCAAACAAGGCTGCGTCCTCGCCCCGACTCTCTTCGGGATCTTCTTTGCATTGCTCCTGAAGCACGCCTTCGGCTCATCAACAGAGGGGATCTATCTACACACCAGATCCGACGGCAAGCTGTTCAACCTTGCCCGCCTCAAAGCCAAAACCAAAGTACGAGAGGCCCTGATCCGCGACATGCTGTTTGCCGACGATGCTGCTAGTCGCAACACACACACAGCAGGAGCTCCAGACCCTGATGGACCGCTTTTCCCAGGCCTGCAAGGACTTCGGGCTTACTATTAGTCTAAAGAAGACCAAAGTACTGGGACAGAGCATGGAAGTGCCACCATCTATCACCATCGACGACTACGAGCTGGAAGTCGTGAACGAATTCACATACCTGGGGTCCACGATCAGCAGCAACCTCTCACTGGACACAGAACTGGACAAAAGAATTGGGAAGGCAGCAACAACACTCGCTCGCCTCACCACACGAGTGTGGGAGAACTCCAAACTTTCCATCAAGACCAGGATGGCAGTGTACAATGCCTGTGTCCTCAGTACACTACTGTACGGGAGTGAGACGTGGACGACCTACGCCAAACAAGAAAGAAGACTGAACGCCTTCCACCTGAGGTGCGTCCGCCGCATACTGGGCATTTCGTGGCAGGACAAAGTGCCCAACACCGAAGTCTTGTCTCGCGCCGGCCTTCCAACCATGTTTACCTTGCTCAGACAACGAAGGCTCCGCTGGCTGGGCCATGTTCACCGCATGGAGGACGGCCGTATCCCCAAAGACATCCTCTACGGAGAACTGGCGAGTGGCAAGAGAGGCACTGGCCGCCCACAGCTGCGCTATAAAGATGTCTGCAAGAGGGACATGAAAGCTCTTGAGATCGACACAGAGCGCTGGGAGAGCCTGGCCGACGACCGCTCTAGATGGAGAAGCACAGCGACCACACAGCTGAAGACAGGAGAGGAGCAGCTGAAAGGTGCTGCGGAGGAAAAGCGAGCCCGCAGAAAAGAACGTGACCGCTCTCACAGCACAGAGACAATCCACAAGTGTGACTTGTGTGACAGAGACTGCCATTCACGCATCGGCCTGTTCAGCCACAGGCAGCGCTGTTCCAGCAGGACAGACAACTAGGATTTTCAACCCATGGTCACCACAGACCGAAGGAGGCCGATGATGATGATGAACAGCTGGACAGACTAGGCCTAGGGCATTATTTGTCAACTAAACCATACCAGCTGTGCGTTCTTCTCTAAAATAATGTTGGTTAAGTTATAGATTTGTTTTGTTTACCATAACGTGTTTTTTACAGATGTTTTGGGAATCGACAGTCTTTAGCTGGAAGGCAAAGAGATAGGCTGGCAATGGTTTTTGAAAGCAAGGATGAGGCAGCTGAACGACATAATGCACCAAGGCAACAGGGAAAGCAGAAAAGCCCAGTTGGGAAATTTGAAAATATGGAGTGGGACAAGGATGGAATGAAGGAAGAAGTAAACAGCTTTGGTGATGGCACTTTGGTCAACTGGTCCGAATTAGCAAGGAAGTATGGAGTAAAGAATAAAGCTGGAAATTTGGCTCAAAATGGTGGGCAAATTGCAAAAGAGTGGTTAAAATCAGAAGGAATTAATGTAAAAAGGTTCAAGAAAAGACGAAGAGAGAGTGACACAGGCAATATCAGGAGAAAATTGAAAAGAGGTATGGGTGGTGAAATCACAGTTCCATGCCCTGAAAGCAGCAGAGAATTGCAAGCAAATTTGAAGAAAAAGATTTTGTCTGGTGAAATGAACATTGGGGAGTTAATAGTACCAAGAAAGGTAAATGGAGGCAATAGCTAGTATACAACCAAAATCTTGTACATAAAAACTCCAGTTTCCTGTTACAACCAATTAAAATTAAACTAGAAATACATGCATGCAGCAACCCCTCGCTATTTCGAACCAAGTACACAAATTCTTGAGTTAACCTGACCTAAACTTATATTATGAAATGACGCAAAACTCAAATCAGTCTTATTATATTTTACCGAGTATATTATAGCTAATGTTTCGTTCATTCAATACAAAAATAATCATAAAGCTAGTGTAAACATTTCCCATTCAATTTTGCTGCATTATACCATGCCAGCAATTAAAGTGACGGTTAAAATCGAAGTTTCAAACGATTAAAACAGTACAAAATCTTTACAGACAAAGAAAAAAACTTCAAACGTTATTTTATTCTGTAATTGCAGTCGACGCCGGCGGCTAAAAGTTTTATACTTTATAATATAGTGTGTATTTTTTATTCCAAAATTCAAATTACACTTTCAAAAACACTTTTTGAAGTTAAAGCAAAGCTGTAATAGCCTTTCACAGGTTTATGCGTTTGCATAAAAAGCTAAAAATTTAACAAATAAACGGCATACAAAGCTGAAAAGCGTACAAATAAAGCTCATCCTTACCGCGAAGCAAATACGAAATAAACAAAGTAAACACGTACCCTTTGCCTTTGAAAACATTTATAAGCTTGCAGATTATGAATTATTCCTCTTACACGGCTTTGTCTTGACTGTACCAACGTTCATCTTTGCTATCTGTCATGCTTCATATATCTTGTTTCTTCTCGTTTTACCTTCTTTGCACAAAGTTTATGAAACACTTTTACAAAAAATCAAAAATGTTTACGAAATGACAGTTAAGTTGCTGACGTTCTCATTGAAATACAAACTTTCTGTCTTAGCCAATCAGAGCGTTCGTTGATAACCAGACGTTACTCGCGCATGCGCATAACTTACAAAACCACCCAACGTCGACCGTCCATGACAAAGAATTTGGACAACTTTGGATTCGCCTATGTTCTTCCGGGTTCCGGGTGTAATTCCTAATCTCCGAGCGGAATTAGTACCCTCGCAGGCGCTCCGCGCCCGCTCGGGGATTATGTATATATTATTATGTATTAGGAGTAACTTACATATACTCACTGCATGATGCCCAGAATAATTGAATAACATAGCAAATTCCCTGAATTATTTAACAATGTCGATCCATATGAGGCAGACCTCTCTCAATAAAATTTCTCATCAAGATTGCACAGGAATCACTACAAAAAAGAGATGAGTCCAAATTAATCTTTTTGTACATTTTTTTTTAGTATGAGAAGCTAGAGCTTAAAGAGGATGGTTCAATTGAAAAGTCCCACTTTTTTGTGGAAGGACGCAAATGCCCATTGGTTGAAATTAGAAAACGAAAGCTGAATGAGTTGGAAAAATTCATGAGAATTAATGCCAAGAGAGATATAGATAGCATGAGTAACCAGGAAGTTGCACACAGATTGGAAATGCTCAACGAGAAAATAGATGGAGAAAATGAGATAGAGATGAAAGAAAGATTAAAAGTTATGGAAAGAACAAGGCATTTACTGGTATGGCATGACCTGTTAACTGTAGCTAACCATTCTCACCTTGTGTTCATGGCCACCTGCCTGTATGACCCAGCAACATTCTACACGAACAATGAATATGAAGAAATGACAGGAAAAAAAGTTAACATCCAATCATTAGTTGAAGCTCCAAGTCTGTATATTGTGGCAAGGTCCTCATCCTCAGATGAAGATCAGTTGTGCTATGTGGAAACTAGGCTTGAATGTTTGGATGAACTCCCTAATCCCATAGCATCAGCTTCTGGTGAATTGATTGTGGACAAGATGAGGTTTTTTCATGGTGACAGTCCTTCTCGTCAATACGAAGCTGGACAGCAAAAGGGGGAAACTTCTACTGTGCTGTATGTGGTGCTAATGCCCACCGGGTTCATGAACTTGATTACGTATTTCGGTGTCCCCATATATCCTTGGAAGATCAGCAGCAATTGGTCTTGAAAGGCCCACTTGGTAAAGCAAATTCTCTTGCAAAGTTAAGCACACCATTTCATGGACTAACCAAAACCAACTTGGTTCGTGAATTGAATGCTAGAGAAATCTATGAAGGAGATAAAAAGAAAGAGTTAGAGGATCTTCTGAAAGAGGAATTGCATGGTGTGCAAAGAATACCAGCCCTTCTATTAACGAATCCCAGCAAAACATTAGAATCTATTAACTGTGCTAGTTATGAAGTTCTAAGTTTTGAACCCCTACACGACATTGGAAAGCACATTGAAAACCTACTTGGTGAACTACCAAACCACCTATCACCTAACGAGGCTTCTAAACTGAAGGCTGCTCTTGAATTGTGCATTGGGCAAAAAGAAACAAAGCGAACTATTGATTACCGCTGCGCTTTGATTATGGTTTCAAATCAGCTTCGAGGCTCAGTTAATCAAACTGTTCAATTGTTGCTTGACACCCTTGTCGAAATCCAAGAAATAGCCTACAGTTCAGAAGCCCAGAGAACAGCACGATCAGTTCTGAGATTCCACAATCTTACCTGGCATCATGCAATGTTATGTAAGTCAGTTATTGGATTTTCGTTGAAGCAAATGACAACTCGAAAGTTTTGGCAACTACTTCCACAACATTACAGCACATGCACCAATCCAAAACAGACTGATAAGTGGCATATCAGCAAACACTGAAGAACAGGAACGAGTATTCAACAGCATCAACAACATAACCCGAACAACATCTTCAAACCATCCTAGTCATATCATTGAATGTCCTTGTCCGAGTCCAAGCTGAGAAAGGATTCAAAGGCAGTCAACCTACAACCTCTGCCACACAACAAGCTCATGTTTCCAAGCTTGCATCTTCTCTACCATATTTTGGAAACACTGTTGTCCCTAAGCAGATGCTCATAAGTAATTACAAATCTTGGCAAGCTCATCTTGAAAGGATCTCCGATTTCTTATTAGCAGGTGAAGGAATTTGGTGGAGAACATGTGAGAATGGGGATATTGAGTTCTTTGATGCAAAGGGAAATCCAGGGAGTCAGTTCCTCAAGGGCTAACCTTGCACCACTTTCGATCTAGTAACTTCAAAAACGAGGAAGCATACTTAAAAAGCTGCTGGCAAACATGTTTACAGAGGAAAATACAACTGCCAACCCATTTCCTACAGATTGAAAATTGTGAGGGTAATTTGGTATTTGTGAACACTGCAAGAATGGATATTACCAAACAGAAAGGAGATTGTAATGAAGCAGCTGGCAATGTTGTTGGGTCGGATAACAAAGAATGTTACACATCAGGAAATGAAAATGTTAGTGTTGTGGATGAGTGTGTTACTGGTAATGATGCTGTGGTGGGTAGTGAGACAATGGTTGATGGTAACGATGCTGAGGTTGGTGTTAGGGCAGTGATTGTCAGTGATAATGTTGTGCAAACTGGTGGCAAGGAGGATTGTGGTAGTGACCAAGAGGTTGCGGGACATAATGTGAGGTTTGTGGAGGTTTTTGAAGGTACAGCTGATCACAACAGTGGAATAGAGAATTTACACAAAGCTACCAAGACTTGGGAAAAAGGTACTTCTATTTATAACAAATAGGGCTGAATAAGACCCTCTGAGGGCAATGCGTACATGAGCATATATTGGTCTGGTTTATTTATAGCATATAGCACTTGTCTATTTTAGGAACACATTTGACACAGTTGAAAACTAAACAAGGAAGAAAACTAGCGTTTATCTTAGGATTAACTGAGGAGGTAATACAGTTTGACAAGGCGAGGAAGAGCCTTAGGACTTCAGCAAACAATAGCTATCTAATAAAACATTACTTAAAAGTCTTACCAGTCATGGAAACCAAGGTATCACAGGAACAGTCTGCAATCAAACAGCAGCTTAGACAACGAGAGAAGCAACACTTTAATCGAACGTCAATTGCTAACGCCAGTAAACTTGCTAGAAGACGCAACATCAAAACTACTTATGGACAAACTTAAATACTGCAAAGCACTCGCCGATCAGTGGAAACTAGAGAACAAATTAAAAGAAATTACACAAAATATTTAAAAGAATTATAAACGGAATCTGATATACAGGGTGTATCAAAAAAAATGTCCCAAATGTAAAATTTCCGTTTTTCAGGATATTTTGCAGAATTTGGCAAATTTTTGTGTTTCTAGAGATAGAAAAGACTTATCTGGTATACCTAGGCAAAGTTTGGTTTTTCATTAACAAAATTATGTTACCGGGGGGGGTGTTCCTTTCCACTGATATTGAGAGGGCTTGCGCGCGAAAATGTGAAGCTGAAATTGAGATATTATTTAGCTGTCTAAAAGTAGGAAAGCTTTTTAATAAACTGTCAAAGTTTCAGGAAAAATAATGCATACTGGGAGCAACGCGCGACCCCTAAAGGTGACAAATATTTCATTGCGCGCAGTGGATTAAATGCATAGTTGATTTTAGCGTGACCGATCTCATGTAAGGCTAGGGAAATGAATAAATTAAAGCGAGAAACTGAACACAAAAACAAAGCGATTTATTCGTGATGTTAATCCTCAGCATGTCCACCATTTCATTCTAAGCAAACTGCTGCTTGTCCGAGCATACTAAACACTGAACAGCGAACCATTTGTCTGTCCATTCGCCTAGATTTGCCGGTGGTACCGTAGGCGATTTGCAAGAAAGAATTTCGAACGAAATGGATAATTTGAGGCAGGACAGACAAATGTGGTTCGCCGCTCAGTGTTTACCATACTCAGACGAGCCGCAGTTTGCTTAGAAAGAAATGGTGGAAATGTTGAGGATTAACATCAAGAATAAGAATCTTATTATCAAATCGCTTCGTCTTCTTGTTCAGTTTCTCGCTTTAATTTATTCATTTGCCCAGCCTTGCATAAGATCGGTCACGCTAAAATTAACCATGCATTTAATCCACTGCGCGCAATGAAATATTTGTCACTTTTAGGAGTCGCGCGTTGCTCCCAGTTTGCATTATTTTTTTTGAAACTTTGACAGTTTATTAAAAAGCTTTCCTACTTTTAGACGGCTAAATAATATCTCAATTTCAGCTTCACATTTTCGCGCGCAAGCCCTCTCAATATCAGTGGAAAGGAACCACCCCCCAGGTAACATAATTTTGTTAATGAAAAACCAAACTTGGCCTAGGTATACCAGATAAGTCTTAATTATCTCTAGGAACACAAAAATTTGCCAAATTCTGCAAAATATCCTGCAAAACGGAAATTTTACATTTAAGACATTTTTTTTGATACACCTGTATAATACCGCTATAATTCCCTATAAAGTTATATATACCACAACACTGTTTACCACAATTATAGTCAATATTGTTGTTGACTTTGGTCTTTTGCTATTGCCTTTCAATAGTTCGTCAATATTTTCACAACACAGCCCTTGAGAATCTCTTCTCATATTTGGGTTCGTTAAAAGCCGAGAATCGTTTAAAATCCCGTAAAAATACCTTCAGAGCACCCTGACCTGGTTGGCGAATAATTAAAGGGCAAATTTTTACAGTACACACAGTTGCTAAGAAACAGATGAGCGAACAATGCAGATTACAAGTTGCCTAGCGATGCAATGTTACCGGTCTCCTGACGAAAACGCGCAAAATCGAGAAATTTGGCGCTAAAATCAATTTTGATATTGAATACCCCGTTCGGTTTCTATAATACATCGTAACAAATTTAAATTTTATTTGGTTGTTTAAATCACTGGGCGAAATATGGAATCCAACAAGGAAATCAGCCAATTATTAAAGAAGAGGGCTATGCGAAATTGCCGCAAGAAGCGCAGGAGACAAGAACGGGCCGTCGCCAAACGTCTGGCAGCTGAGGAGGTTGTTGCGCAGACGATAAAGGACAGCGTAAAAGTACAAAAAGAATTAGCTGAGAAATATTATTCTAAATGGAAAATTATTTCTAAAGAGGCCAAAGACTTGAGAAGATAGGTACTGTATATTTTGTTAAGATAATTCTAGTTTTCTACCATGTATTCCTTTTAATAAATTGACTAAAGCCCATCAATTGTGCATAAAATTTCAAATAGAGTAAATATGTATATTCTGATATGATTATAGGTTTCATTAGATACAGCAGTAAGTGGTAATGGTTTATTATCCAAAAATATTTCTGCTTCAGTCAAACAAGTAAGCCCCAGTGAGTTGTCACCTGTGGAAAAAGGTAACTCTAGTCCTATTCCTGTTGGAACTGAAACTTATGGAGAGTGTGTGGTAAAACAAATGAAGAGATTTGGGATAATGGTTATCAAGAAGAAGCTACCCACATCTGATTTGAGAGCAGTTCTAAATGAAGCGCAGTGTATGAATGCACTGACTCATTCATCTATCTCACATTTATTGGGTGTCCAAATAGAAGAAAAGCCATTTTCTTTAATTATGGAGTATCTTGGTGAGGGTATGGAGTCTGTTACAGTTCACAAGCTGTTACACCAAACCCTGGCAAAAAATATGTTTCTCTCTCACAATGAATGGATTTCAGTTTTACTTGACATCACTGAAGCTCTCTTTCATGTCCATACTAAAGGTTTTTTGCACTGTGATGTCAAGTCTAACAATGTTCTTGTCTCAGGAAAGAAGGGGTTTTTGATAGACTTTGGCAAAGCTTGCCCTCTTTCTAGACCAACAGCTCGAAAATACAGCTCTTTTTACAACCATATTGCCACAGAGGTCTTGTGAGGTTTCCTAGTTAGTACATCAAGTGATGTTTTTTCCCTTGGGGTAATCATACATAGTGTTGGAAAAAAACTACCAAGTGCGTGCCTGGAATCCTTGGGGAAGCATTGTAAAAATAGCAAGCCAGCAATGAGGCCATCTGTACCAGATTTGTTAAAGGTCTTGAGGGAGAACTTGCAGTAAGGATTGTAATTTAGCCTAATAATCAAAGCAGAAAGAAGGTTATAATCAAAAATCATGCTGTAAATTGCTCAAATTGTGCTAACAAGAATTTAAGTCTGATAAGATATCTAAAGTATCTAAATGATAAATTGAAATTAATTTTATATTCTGCATTGTTGAAGCTTATATTATATTTTACGGTATGTAAAATACAATAATAAGCACCTATAAATGTTAAACTAAATTTTATTCTATACTGCGAATTGTTGAAGCTTATGTTGTCAAGACTTCGAGTCTTTAGTCAGCAGGTTGTCAAGACCTAGAGTCTTTTGGTAGCCAGTGGAAACTATTTCACTGTATGTAGAATATAATAATAAGCACCTATAAATGTAAAATTAAACTTTATTTTATACTGTGAATTGTTGAAGCTTATGTTGTCAAGACTTCGAGTCTTTAGTCAGCAGGTTGTCAAGACCTAGAGTCTTTTGGTAGCCAGTGGAAATTATTTCACTGTATGTAGAATATAATAATAAGCACAATATAATAATAATAAGCACCTATAAATGTTAAATTAAACTTTATTCTGTACTGTGGATTGTTGAAGCTTATGTTGTCAAGACTTCGAGTCTTTAGTCAGCAGGTTGTCAAGACCTGGAATCTTTCGGTAGCCAGTGGAAACTATTTCACTGTATGTAAAATATAATAAAATTTACAAGCACCTATTAATGTTAAATTAAGCTTCATTTTATACTGTGAATTGTTGAAGCTTATGTTGTCAAGACTTCGAGTCTTTAGTCAGCAGGTTGTCAAGACCTAGAGTCTTTTGGTAGCCAGTGGAAACTATTTCACTGTATTTAGAATATAATAATATATACCTAACCACCTATGAATGTTAAATTTAGCTTTATTTTATACTGTGAATTGTTGAAGCTTATATTGTCAAGACTTCGAGTCTTTAGTCAACACTTCTAGTCTTAGGAACTTTGAGGTATCAATGAAAGATAATTTCATTCAATGGAAACTGTTTAATTTGTCGAAGCAAGTTATATATCGAGGCAAGTTTCATGTGTAAACTTAAAATTGTTATAATTTATACATAATCATATATATGTAGTATTAACTGTACTATACAGTATAACAGTATTTAAGCTGTAAAAACGCTACATTGTGTCTAGAAATGTTTTGAAGAGCTGTAAAAACGCTCTTCTTTTAGCATTTTGGTTTGAAGTTTACAAGAATGTTCGTGTTCGAGGTTTATATATAAAATAATACCTAGTCCTAGTCCTAGGGAATTTAAAACGATCGGTTGGGGGGTAATTATATTTGCGTGAATGCACTACAAAGGTACTGACCTGGTGAGATAATGCGAAGAATCCATCCAAAAAATTGTATCCATAAAATATTTTGTGAGAAAAATCTTGAGATCAATTCTTTCCAGCACAAAATGGTAAACAGCAATGGTCAATACATTTTAGGTATGTAATCCTCGCACATCTAAAAAGTCTCGCGTGTCTCACGCGCGGGTAATTTTTTAAAAACCGCAGGAAGGCCTGCGGGAAGGCCCAGGCATTAACATACTCGAGATGAGGAAAGTCTGAAAAAACTCTTTCAAGCACAGGGACATTGTGATACGTATATTGTCACACTTATCTCATATATACGCACCTTACATGATTCATACTATCTCTTTCAGATTAATGTCCTCATGGATTTCGGATTAATGTTCGGAGATGCGTTGCTGGCTACGCGTCGAAGTCGGACTGCGAAGGGACTTCGCGTGGATTGACTCAGCTGTCACCGTCAGGTCGATTCGGCAGGCGATTAACAACCAACTAAGAACTGGAACGGACAAGGGGAATCCGACTGTTTAATTAAAACAAAGCATTGCGATGGCTGGTGACTGGTGTTGACGCAATGTGATTTCTGCCCAGTGCTCCAAATGTCAAAGTGAAGTAATTCATCCAAGCGCGGGTAAACGGCGGGAGTAACTGCAATATTGCAATAGCTGCACCCGAGACTCACCCGCGAAGATTAGTCACTTATTTGAGCCTCACTAGGAGCCGTTTCAATGCTCTAGTAGCATTGGGACTAGTTCGGTAGGCACAGCTTATGACTTTCCGGAATGTCCATGGCACCCACAGGTGCCCGTGCTTTCGGCGGTTACACCATTGTGGAGTGATGACGTAAACCTTATAGGTTCTCCACCGGGGAGACTGAACTAACCCTGGCAGCCTGCTTGCAAAAGGGGGGCGATAATCTAACCGGTGCCTTGCCTGCGGCAGGAACGAGTGCTGCCTGCTCTCTCAGGCAAAAGCCTTTCGCTGTCCCATCTGTCTAGTTCTCGGAGTTAGTGGTGCGAAACCTCGCCCATATGCCAGCCCTTTCCGTTCATGGCTATAGGGTGTAAGACCGAAGTGGTTTTGGCAAGTCCATAACCTGTACCTCCAGCTTCGCCTGTGAATTATCCACGCAGCTCCATTGTTCGGCAGAATGGGTGCCATCCTAAAA